>NC_143561.1:49661590-49966363 GCF_054136105.1 Typopeltis vanoorti
TCAGGTTTAATGCTACTTTCCTTCATAATGTGGTCCATATAGATAATGAATAATAGTGAAGATTGAGTGCACCCTTATATCATTCCTGATTTTATTTCACACTATCTTCATGTACCTCCTCTGATTTACAATTAAATATAGACGGTGTACTGCTTGATACAATGGGACATTGCATCAAGCAGTGCACCATCTTACATCATATAATTGAAGTGCTTTGACCAGCTTTTTTCTTAGAATCTTGTCATATACCTCTTCAAGATCTACAAAACTTAAACCCAGATCCTTGTTATATTCCCATGATTTCCCAACTATTTCTCAAAAGTGAAAATCTGACCCTGACAACCTCTATCTGGTCTGAAGCTAGCTTGTTTTTCTCCAAGTTTCCCATCCACAATATTTTAGCTTCTTCTCAAATATGATTGCATAAATTTTACCTGTAACATGGTATGAAAAGTCTTCTATAATTCTTACATTCAATTTTATTTCCTTTTTTATATATGATTGCTATGAGTGTTCTACACCAATTATTTGGAGTTTAACCTTCTGACCATCTTCTAGCCTTTTGAATTATGCAACAGATGTTGTAAACAACGTTTATACATATATAATTGAGTTTTCTGGTTGAATTTCATTTACTCCAGCTGCCTTCCTCCATTTCAAATTTTTGATGTCTTTTTCTCCCTCAAGTATTGATATATATATATATATATATATATTTTTTTTTTTTTTATGAAGAATTAAATGACTAGAACCGAGATTTAAGTAAAAAGGTTTTAATATAAACACACTACTAGTTTCGGCCTGTAACAGCCTTCTTCAGGTGACATTATAAAAGAAAAAACACTAAACATTGAGGGTTAAAAGACTATGAACAACACAGACAGTCTTTATACATAATTAGCATGAAAACATTGTAGCTGCATTTGAAGCTGTTCTTTCGTTTGTTGCATTGTTGGGAGATGTGTGTTTGCTGCATTACGTGAACGCCAGTACATGATTACAGCTGAATGACTATCTGGGAAGTTGTAGCTTAAGTTGTTATTTAGATGAACAGGATTGAAGATGACTATTACACTTTTTTTATATAATCTTTGTCAAGTAGCTTTATTTTATCCTCCTACATGTTTCGCCAATCTTTTTCTATTGGCATCCTCAGGGAATACAAACTAGTAAGCTAAAATGAAAGTTACAGACTAGGTTATAACTGATGGTTCTAATTCATACAAAAAATTGGTATTGTGCGTGACTCGTTAACACGTGATTTATTCGTTATGGTTCATGACGTAATTGTTATGAAAGTTCATTTCTTTGATGTTTAATGATCTGATAAAAGTTTTCCAAATTTCTGGTAAAATTAGACCTTGATTCATGTTTAGGTTTTCAGTTTTACGGGCGACTGTAGCTGCTTCTTTAAAGGTTCTTGAATGGTAGTTATCTTCTATGTATGGCATAAGGCTCTTATCCTACTCAACGTGATGGTTAGTAGAGGCAAAGTGGCATGAAAGGCCTGAAATGTCTTGTCTGTTATTTCTGACATATCCTATGTGTTCTTTCTTTCTCATTTCAAAGCTTCTAGAGGTCTGACCTACGTAACTAATACCACGAGCAAGGTATATTATATACTCCGGAGTACTTGTAGAATGGGTGAGGATCTTTTGGTGATCTTAAAAATTTCCGAATAGTGTTGATTGGTTTGAATGCCACTCTGATCTTATGTGGTTTTAAAAGGTTAGCTAATTTTTTGGAAAGGTTGCTGACAAAAGGAATCGTAATTGTACTGATGTATTGGACGTCATCACGTTGTCGATGTGGTATATCAGTAAAGAGAATCTTGTTATAGAGTCTTTTTGGGTAACCATTTAAAGAAAGTTCTCTGGATATTGTGGTTAATTCCGTTAGTAGGTCATCCTTGTCTGTTGTATACTGTATAGCTCTTTTCTTGAGACTATGGATAATGCTAAGTTTCTGAACTATGTGATGAGCTGAGTTGAAATGGAGGTAACGTCCAATATTTGTAGGTTTTCTGTATACAGATAGGTTAATACTATTATTGGATTGTTTCTTTATTAAAATGTCAAGGAATGGCAGTTTTTTATCTTTGTCCATTTCTAATGTGAATTTGATGGTATTGTGGAAACTATTGATTTGGTTGAGGTAATTCATTAGTTCTTCTTTCGTATGATCCCAAATGATAAAGATGTCATCTACATATCTGTACCAAATTTTCGGTTTTGGAATGATCTGGGTTAAGATTTTTTTCTCTAGATCTTCCATGAATAAGTCAGCATAAGGAGGTGAGAGGGGCTACCCATAGCTAATCCAGTGAGTTGTTTGTAGATCGTTTTTATGCCAAATAAAATAGTTAGAAGTTAAACAGTGATTGAACAAAGTAGTGATGTTTCTTGGGAACAAGTTGTCTAAGATGTTGATGACTTCAACCACTGGAATGTTAGTAAAGAGAGATGTAATGTCCAGGCTTGCTAGTATATTCTCTTCAAAAATAGGGATGTTTTTTATTTTATCTATAAAATGTTTTGAGTTTTTAATATGGGTATCCGAGACGTGAATGTGTTGTTGTAAAATAACCACAATATCCAGAGAACTTTCTTTAAATGGTTACTCAAAAAGACTCTATATCATATTGTATTCTGGCTGCTTGAGATTCACAGTATGTATTAAAGGTATGCCAACTTTCATTATCTAGAGATTCTTCCAGTTTTTCAGCTATGGTTCTTTTTTTTATTGAAAAGAAAAGCGAGAGTGCGTTTAGTATCCGACAGCCAGAATACAATATGACAACAAAGTAAATCTTATAAGTAAATTTGAAATATTAAAGAGATTACAAAATAAGAGGAACTCAAAACCACACATCAATATTGACAAAATCGTTATCAACAAATCCTCCTATATACTTTCAGATGTAGAACAAAGCATCCTTAGTAAAGGTCTAAACTTTATTCCTTCCCCAAAATTAATACCAAAGGAGACACTACTTACAAAAATAGAAAAAGCTGCTTCTTTTCTCCCTCCACAAGATGCAAACCTTCTATGTATTGAATCAATCTTTATTATCAATAACGCAAAACCACCTGCAGACAACATTACTTCAACTGAACGCAAAGCTATTAAAAGTTTAAAAAAAAACAGAGATATAATCATCCTCCCTGCGGATAAAGGAAATGCAACAGTCATCCTGAACGCTGAAGATTATCTATCTATCCCAATGGCTTTAACAGGCCTTTAAGGCCCACAACCTTCCAAGCATGAATGGATTTCGTAACGGAAATACGAGGATAGAATGGTCACTCCTATGCCTCAAGGTATTCTTGGCTGTATCCCTGTGTGTTCACGGGGCCGGTTTGCCTGCTTGCGAGATGAAAAACACCAGATAAACTGGCGGAAAAACCCCTACTGCCCGCGCCCAAGACCGGCTAACTTGGCTATGGCTGAGGAAGATCCTTCAGCTCCTCACGTCTCCGACGGGAATCGAACCTAGGACACTCCTTCCCCAGGCATATGGTTGCGAAGCGCAAAGCCACTAGGCTAACCGCGCGGACAAACGCCGAACATTACCAGAATAAAATGATTGAATTACTACATAATGATACCTACTCAATACTTGAGAGCGATCCAACTCGTGAACTTCAAAATTGTACAAACAACTTATTAAAAACAACAACTGAATTATCCCGAAACGTTCGTTTATCTCTACACTCTCTCCATCCGTTAATTCCTCTCATATATGGTGTTTCTAAAATCCATAAAGAGAACACCCCATTACGCCCAATTGTAGAAGGTATCGATCCTCCTACATACAATCTTTCAAAATATCTTGCCAAATACCTCAAAAGTTTTTCAGGGAAGTCACCATCCTTTATCAAGAACACTACAGAATTTGTTACATACATCAAGGATATTACAGTTGATGAAAATGACATCATGGCTAGCTTGGACATAACTTCTTTGTTCACTAATGTCCCTACAGATGAAGTCCTAACATTACTCAAGGACAAGTTATCCAAAAAAATGTTAGCCTTGCTTACACATTGCATCAGGTCTGGTTACTTCAAATTTCAAGATAATATATACAAACAAAATCATGGACTGGCTATGGGTAATCCTTTATCTAGGCTGAAACTAGTAGCGTGCTTATATTAAAACCTTTTTACTTAAATCTCGGTTCTAGTCATTTAATTCTTCAAAAAACTATGTATGTTAACCGAGTCAATGATCATTCTGTCATACACACTCCAGATTGCATTACTCTTGAATATTATGTACAACTGTTCTGCCACTATTCTGTTCTGGAAAATAAGGAATAGCCATAGTATTCAACGAGTCTTTGGACTCCCTGGAGGTGTCAAATAATAATAATAATAATAATTCAACACTAAATACAAGGATAATCTTCTTGAATGGCAGGCAGTCTCAAGTAGAGTGATGTGGGCAAATATCAGAATGGGGAACTGGACAATGAGACTTTTTTTATGCCTATGATCCCACAGAAGGTTCTACTAAGGTAGAAGTGGAGGAATTTTTTTGATGCTTTAGAGAAAGAAACTGACAATGAAAAATGGAAAGTTGGTCCTTGTTGGGGATCTAAATATCAGAGTAGGAAATGATTGTCAGACATATAAAAATATTTTGAGAAAATTTGGAGAAAAGAAGCTAACAATAATGGCAAATAGCTGTTGGATTTCTGCTCAGGACATGGACTGGTTATTACGAACACCATGTTCCAACATAAAAATGTGCATAAATTCACATGGAGAGAAGAGGCAAGGAATAGGAAAAGTCTCATTCCTTATGTTATTGTTGACAGTGATGTCTTCTCCCTGGTGCAGGACACTAGAGTGTACAGAAGATTTGAAATTGGAAGTGTTCACAATTTCGTCTTGAGCAGGATAAAACTGAATTTCATATTGAAAAGAAGAACGTGTAAGAAAATTTTAAAGCAAATAAAAGTTGTGCAGCTCTCAGATGTGAACTGTAAACTAAAATACACAAACATTATTCAAGAAAAAATGAAAAAGTTTGAGAACATGAACCAAACCTTTGAGATTCAGTGGCAAGCCAGAAAGAAAAAAACATTGATTGATTCAGCCAGAGAGGCATGTGGTGCAGTTGTCTGCATGGATAGAAAAATCAGAACTCTATGGTGGCCACAGGAAGTTAAAGAGGCAGTGAAGGAAAAGAAGAAAGCATATCAAAAGATCCTGGCAAATAAGTCAGCTTGTGCTGTTAGAGAATACAAAGACAAATGTAAGAAAGCCATCAGAAAAGGAAATGTTGTTAGACATACAAAAAAATATTTTGAGAAAATTAGGAGAAAAGAGCAAAGCTAATAATAATGGCAAATACCTGTTGAATTTCTGCTCAGGACATGGAATGGTTATTACTAACACAATGTTCCAACATAAGAATGTGCACAAATTCACATGGAGAGAAGAGGAAAGGAACAGACATTTTTAAACACTGTGTAAAAATAGCTAAACAAAAGTCATGGGAACACTTTGTTAAGAATAGAGAAAATAAATATCAAGAAGGTGGCAAGATATTCTGGAGGTCTATATCAAAAATGGAGGAAAGAGTGCTGTAAACGGTATTAGATATGACAAAGGTGACATGAAAACTGGAGAAAAAAAAGATATCCTTGAAGTATGGAGTAATTACTTCGAAAAATTGCTAAATGAAACAATCAGTGACAGCAGTAGTAATAAACACTGACCAGTCATACAATCAGGAATACATATCCATACTTGAAGTAGAAAAAGCCATTAAAAGCCTGAAATGTGGAAAGGCAGCTGGTAGATAATATTCGACCAGAAATGCTCAAGTATGAAGATATAAGAATCTTACAGTGGCTGCACTGAATAGTTTAGGACTGGACAGCGGGACAAATTCCAGATGATTGGAGTAGAGCTCTCATAGTACCAATATATAGAAAGGAAAATAAAACTGAATGTGAGAATTACAAAGGTACTTCTGTACTGAGTGTTCCTGGTAAGATTTATGCCAGTATACTTAAGAAATGGTTGAGAAGGATTGTGGAAGAGAAGCTTGGTGAAGAACAATCTAGATTCAGGCCAAATAGAGGCTGTCAGGATCAGATTTTCACTTTACAACAAATAGTTGAGAAATAATGGGAATATAACAAAGATCTGTATTTAAGTTTTGTAGATCTGGAAAAGGAATATGACAAGGTGCCAAGACAGAGAGAGAGAGAGAGAGAGAGAGAGAAGCTATTCAAAACGCTACAATTGTATGGTGTCGGTGGGGTATTATATCAAGCAATACTTAGTCTTTATTTGAGTTGTAAGTCAGCAGTTAGAACTGAAGGGAGTACAGAAAGATGGTTTAATGTTAAATCTGGTGTCAGAAAAGGATGTACATTATCCCCTCTGTTATTCATTATCTATATGGATCACATTATGAAGGAAAGTGTTATTAAACATGATATCAGAATTGGAGATGTTAATGTCAGCTCTTTGCTTTATGCGGACGATGTTATACTTCTGAATAAATCCGCTACAAGTTTGCAAGATTCCCAGACTAAATTGAATAACCGTTGTAATAGATATGGTATGAAGGTCAGCATTAAAAAGACAAAGACAATGAAAATAGGTAGAATTGTCGATAATGTCAACTGTGTTATGAACGGGAACCTGTGGAACAAGTAAAACATTTCAGCTACTTAGGCACGATATTTAGTGAAGATGGTAAATTAAATATGGAAATAGACAACAGAATCAACAAAGCTGGTATGGCAGGAAGTCAATTGAATAAATTCATAAGGAATAAGAGAGAAATTAGTCAGAACACTAAATTAGCTGTATACAAGACAGTGTTCAAACCAGTTTTAACTTATGGATCTGAGAGTTGGGTCAGAAGTAAAACACTTGACCAAAGACCAGAGACTGCAGATATGAAAGTCCTGAGAAAGATTAGAGGCATGAACAGATGGCATCAATGGCAGTATCATATTAAAAATGAGGATATTAGGAAAGAACTTGACATTGTCAGCATCCCGGAATGCATTTGCAGAGCTAATCTCATGTGGTATGGTCACTTAAACAGAATGAGGGGGAGAAGAAAGATTAGGAAAAAACAAGTGTTCTCTGCCCGGTTGGCAGGAAAACGACCCAGAGGAAGACCAAGATATAGGTGGATTGATATGGTACAAAGTGCCTTAGACGATAGAAATATAAGATCTGATAAAGTTGAAGTCTTGACAAGTAACAGACTGATTTGGAGGAAAATTGTAGATAGGAAGTTAGTAATGGTGTAAATTTTTCATGTAGTAACATCATATCCTATACACCCCTTGAGGGTACATGTCAGGAATTTGATGATGATGATGAGATTTTTTTAGGTATTGGTATGAATGTCAGGCACTTAAAATCTTTAGGCAGGTGTCCAGTTTCATATATTTTGTTACATATGCCAGTCAGTGATCTCGTAGCTTAATCATTTAAAGCCTTTAGGCAATCTGCCATAATTCCATCTGTTCCTGGAGCTTTTCCTAGTTTCAGTTTCTTAATGGTATTTGTTGCTTCCCAGGTAAGAATAGTAGCCCCCCCCCCTCAAATTTTCTTGCAATAGCTTATCTATTGTATCATGATTGTAGCGTTCCTTTGAATACTCTACCCATCTATCCCATATTTTGTCTTTCTCAATTTCTACACTGACATCTTCAATGCAATGAGAGCCTACCCCTTTTCCAAAATTTGCTAGTTAGCTCCCTAACTTTTTCATAAAGTTCTCTGGTTTTGTGTTTTTTGTCCAAAAGCTCAATTTCCTTGCATTTGTTTTTTTTGCGATCCTGCATTCTTTCCTGATCTCCTTGTTCAAGTTCTTGTATTCAGGACTATTTTTGTGTATCTTTCGTTCCTCCATCGTTTTCAGTATCTTATCATTCATCCAGGGTTTACTCATCTTCTTCTTAGGAATTTTTTGTTTTTTGCTGCCTTTTTTATGCCCTCTTGAAATTTCTGCCATCTATCCTCAATCTCATCTCTAGTGTAAGGATACTTGTTGGAATCAGGAATGTTAACAGTAACTGGCACAATTGGATTGTGCCAGTTCCTTTAAAAATTTATCCTGTATTTCTTGATTTTTAAGGGAACCAAGATCATATTTTTCTATGTTTATAGGTCTCATTATTTTCTTTAATTTTATTGCTGCTTTAATGACCACAGGGTTGTGGTCTGATTCAATATTAGCCCCCAGGTATGTTTTGGCTTGTAAGATGTTATTCCAGAATCTTTTTTTTAATCATTATATAGTCAATCTAGTTCCTATAGCTGTCTCCAGGACTTTTCCATGTGAAAGTCTTCTAGGAGGTTGGCTAAACAAAGTATTTCTTATTATCAGATCATTTTCTTCACAGAACTGGATTAATCTTTCTCCTCTTGAATTTCTATGTCCCAGGCCTTGGTTTCCTATGCAGGAAGAGATCTTTTCTGAGCCTACTTTAGCATTTAGATCTCCCATAACGATAGTTAAGTCATCTGATTTGGCATTGTGTTGTGTTCAACATCTCTTCATCTGGGTAATCAGAAGTAGGTGCATATATCTGGATGATAAAAATATTAAAAGGTTGGGCTGCAATTTTTAATGCAATTACTCTATCACTTATGGGCCAAAATCCATGTAAGGATTGGGCAATCTTATTTTTAGTACAAATGTTACTCTATTCCTATGACTGTTTCTGCATGAGTATATAATTAAATGACTCTTTCTGTTTATTTTCCCACTATTAATGTAAGAGTTTTTTAATGCTAACCTAACTTTATATAAAAGTTGAACCTTCTTGCACCAATAGCTAATTAAATGTGATAAACCTGATACCATGTTTTCAAACTTAGTCAATTTAAATAAAAAAATTAATAAAAGACTTACCGTATTAAAGCAATATCACTAAGCATCTGAGGTTTCAGTATGCCAGAAGGCTCCACAGGATCAACTATTAGCAGATCATAACTAACTGGATCTTTGCTGAGTTCTTCAATAGTGGTGAACATTATTTTATGTACTGGAATTTCTAACATCTTCTGCAATTCTTTAATCTTCTCATCATATTCTGAATGGATGACTGAAACCTGTTTGGACATCATTTTAGCAGCCACTAATCCAATCCATGGAAAAGTAGAAAAATCCAGCACAGATAACTCTGAATTATAAAGTATTTTATGAACTTCTTCATGAAATGGAGAATCACCAAAATATGCATTCAATCTCAAAATAAGATTAGCATCTAAAGATACATAATGGTGGTTTAATACAGGATGAACATCACCAGGAATAACTTGAACACCATATAGTGACAAATGTTCTTTACACTGAAACAGTACCTCTATGTCAACTCCTCTTTCCAAATATGAAAAACTCTCTAAATAGGGAAGAACATTCATTATAACTTGAACAGAAAAAGCAAATAAATAATTCTTATCATTCAATATATTAAGCATTATACAGTAAAATAAGTCTGAATTATCATTGCAACTGCTCACTGGAGTAAGAGATTGTAAAGGAAGGGTTTAATTTGGAAAATTGATTATGGAATATTTATAAAGCAATTCATATAAGGACACTTAGTATTTACAGTAAATTTACTTCTGCACCACATATTCTACCATTTTCCCCCTTACTATGGATCCCCCTATTTCTGTTGATGTTATTATGGAGCAAACAGAGCTGATCTCCTGCTTGCTTCCTCTTCTCCTTCCATATTGAATTCTTATGTAATCATAGCTTCAAACTAGTATTCTAATAATCAGCTGTTAGTGGATAAGCAAAAAATAGGAAAATGTTGGCAGTAGTAGTAGTAGTAAAAAATTAATTTTATATAAACATATAAATTCATTTTGTTTACCATGAAAAGTTAAATGTCTTGTATGCATGTATTCCAAGCAACTAGCAACTGTTGAGCAAATTACCTATACTTAACTTTGAAACAACGACAACAACATAGATTCATGATCTTGAAACTTTCAGTAAAATAACCACATGATAAATATTAATATAAAAATAACTTATTAGTTCTTTACTACTAAACTTCTTTCATGTCATCAGTTACACTCTTCAGGGATTTTTTTTTACATAAAAACAGCTAAAAAACCCAGAGAGTTAAACTGTATCATAGGCTACAGGAACAGAATAGAACAAATGAGAATTAAAGTAAACAATGCACTTGTAATGGAATATCTACAAGCTAGTAGTATTGTGTTCCATCACAAAATGTATCATAACTCAGGTCGGTATATATATTAGGTTTTAGATGAATGATGACCAGACTTAGCACAAGATTTTATAGGTTTTTAAACTTTGGTTTTTATAGCACTGGATGGGCATGCAGAGCATTTCTGAAGATTCATTGAATTTCCTGACAAAACAATTATGGTCGGTGTACAACATTTCTGTTTTTTTTCTAAATTACAGGATGGCCTTCCCTGGTTGTGTGAAATGCTAAACCACCCTGACCATAACTTTTTTTTGTCAGGAAATTCAAAGACACTTCAGAAATACAATACGATGCACATCTACATCATTCTGAACCCAGTCTTGTTATCACTGATCAAAAACTGTAAGTAGACCTGGACTATCACAAACATTTCCTGGTGGAACACTATAATAACAGCTAGCACCTACCCATCACACATTCATTGTTTACTTTTGTCATCCATTGTATTTATTTTTGTAATCTGCGAATATTTTAACTATCTGGTTTTTTTTTTTTTTAAACTTTGTAAAAAATGCTCCTGAAGACACGTACCTGATGGTGCATAAAACTAGTTGAGTAGCGAAAAGCTAATAAAGAGTTGTTACATTAATATTCAGGTATCCAGAAAATTCACTGAAAACAATTTATTGAATGATAATTTACCAAAAGACAATTTATCAAAAAAATAATCAAATAAGCCATAAATCGAAAGAAAGTT
This sequence comes from Typopeltis vanoorti, assembly GCF_054136105.1. Classification (NCBI taxonomy): domain Eukaryota; kingdom Metazoa; phylum Arthropoda; class Arachnida; order Uropygi; family Thelyphonidae; genus Typopeltis; species Typopeltis vanoorti. The sequence continues at coordinate 49,672,531 of NC_143561.1, forward strand.
CATTGATCAATAATTAATTGAAAAACCAATTAATCAGAAGATAGTTTCTTGAAAAAGCAATTCATTGAATGATAATTAATCAAAAACACAATTTACTGAAAGGCAATTCATCGAAAAATCACAATTCATCAAAACTACAAATCATTGAATAAATAGTTCATCGAAAAGAACTGTTTATTGGATTAACTTGTGATGCAGTTGAAGCTTACCATGATATCCCCCTTTATACATATTAGATGTGTGTGTGGTAATTTTTTTTTTTGGAGAGATATGCCTTTCAGTCAGTATATGTGTTTTGTGTATTTTATGTATGCTTTGCACAATCTGGAAAAAATTATGTAAAAAATCTTTGTCAACATGGATATTTATTGCATTGAATCCTTATTATTCCTTATTATTGGTTATTATTATTCCCCCCCCCATCAACCTAAGAAAAACAAGAAAGACAGAAACCATGTTGTTCTATAATTATCCCCTAATAATGTAGCATTGCTATCCCACCAACCCTACATTATTAGGGGATAATTATAGAAAAACATAGTTTCTGTCTTTCTTGTCCAGTAAGTGTTTCCTGTCTATAAATATGTGTGTTCATGGGACTGGTTTTGCCTGTTTCCTGGAGGAAAATCCCTGCCATCTCTGTATGAAACCTGCTAACTCACCTTCATTTAAAGAAGACAGATAATAATTATTTGTGTCATAGAATCGCGTCAGGATCATGTACATAAAGTTGCATCATGTAAAAAGGCAGACCCCAAATAGATGGGGAAAAGGCACAAGAGGAAGAAGAACTATGGAGGCTCCATTATTATTATTACTATTAGTTTTACTAATAGTAATATTAATAGTAATAATACTAATACTACTAATATTAGTAATATTACATACTAATCGCATACTAATACTACTAATATTAGTAATATTAATAGTATTACATACTAATACTAATACTACTAATATCAGCAGTATTAGCATGTGAGTTTGCCCACACACACCAGTTATATTGGATGAATTTTACTCAGATTTGGTACTTGAAATTTTTATAAAAACTTGTCGAACCATTCCAGTTTTCAGTTCAACTATATTCAGGGCTACAAAGGGACATGTCAAAATTATATATTACAATAACTCTCTGACTTAATGGAATTCAAAGAAGATGTCTGCATGGCTCAGTTTTAGTTCCAACTGGATCACTTTTATTATAACATTTTCATAAAGAAGTTTTGAAATAATATTAGTAATTCTGTTCTGGCCAGATGAAATTCAATGAAATTTTATATTTAAGATCTTTATTAAAATTTGTCAGTTTTGATTTCAAACTGACCACTGTTATCATGAAATAATTAGGTAGAACGAAATTTGTTGTCTAGAGCTAAATTACTATGAACATAATGAAGTAGTATGTATACTTACAGAAAATTTGTTCTAAAATACAGCAAAATAATTATTAAGTCTCAATGACTACTTGAATATGTTGTCTGTATTTTGAGTATGAGTAATGTTAAGTATTTTTACTAAACACTTTTAAACAATAGTTCGCAAGAAAATTATTTGTTCGATGAATTATGAAATAATTCATCAAAAAATTATTGGTGAATTGTTTTTTTGATCAAACGCATTTGCGATGAATTGTTGTGTGATAAACTGTTATTCGATATAAATTGCCTTTTCAATGAATTGCTATTCATTAAATTGTTGTTCAATGAACTGCTTATTCGATGAATTCACATTCAGTAGACTGTCTTTCGATGAATTTTCATGGAACCTAATATTCATCACGTGGTCTCTAACTGGAAGTTTCAAGAGTGTCAATATAACCAAAGTTTCACACATTAATTAACAGACTCACACTCATGATTATCAGCATGTGGGTAATCAAGTAAATAACCATCTCTTGAGAATCATAAGAGCAACAGGTAATGAGAACTAAGGGGGGGGGGGGGGTGAAAGAGATTATTTGGAACAGAAAAGCAGGGCTGAGGCAAGAAGAAGATTAACAAAATCAGCAGACCCAATTTTGTCTACAGAGCAAGTGAAGCAAGTAATTGCATAGGAGTGGCCTTCTTAAGAAGCACAGTGAGATTACATGGATATCTGCAGTGTAATTCTTTTATATTAGTCACCAGTTATGTTGTATGTGCATGTTATATCATGATTCTGTTTCCAAAAGATTCATTTGTATGCCATAATACAAGAAAATTACTGAAGTGTAGTATGCACAGCATAGCAGACATTAATAATATAGTATGCCTTGTACAAGAAACTTTCATTCTAACAGATAAGCTCAGGTGTTGACGGTTATTCATGACTTTTTGTTAATGATATTAACAACACCAAACAAACTATTTTATAAAAATATGTTTAATTAACTGCTTATATTTTGCTGAATTTCAAATCAGCATCATCAGAGCATAACACAGCACATATATGCGACAGTGAGTAAGTGGAACAATACAATTCTAATGGACAGAAGATCTAAAGTCCTATTTTGGTGCCCTCTAATGTTATAAAAAAAAATTACTGCTATGGCTCTGTGTGTGTGTGTGTGTGTGTACAAAAAACCAACACACACATAGGAAGATATCTACATAAACAATCACATCATCATCCAGTCCAACAATATGGGATTTTTACACTTACACACAGAGCCAGAGCCATTTGTTCTAACAATACAGCTCTGTCCACAGAACTCAAATATCTGCACCAACAGCTGCAATTCCTACATTAGCTTCTGGATGACAGAGAAAATTCATGATAAGATACTCAGAATGAGAATGAATGAGAATTTATTGAGCTGTCAAGATGACTGTCTCAAGCAGGAAGTGAAAAAAAAAAAAGATTCAAGGTCAAAGAGTATTAAATTTGATTGTAGCATCAGAAGATTCCCAGTTAAGGATGTGACTGTTTTGCCAGCAGTTGGTGACAGTGATTATACCATACTGACCTGGGAAACAGCTAAATATATGGATGTCATTATTAGGAAAGTTTACATGCTGAATTACAAAGCTGGAATTAATGGTCAACTCAAGAAAATACTATGAGTACAGTCCTGTAGTATCAGTTACAGAATGCAGTGGAAGTTAATGATGCATGAGAAGCTTTGAAAAAGATGCTTAAATAATGCAGTATATGAATGTGCCCACAGAATATGAAAAACAAATAGGATTGGAATGGAGTGGATGTGCAAGGTTATTAAACAAGAGATCCATGAGAAGAATGTGGATGTGGAAGAAATATCATGAGAATAGAGATGAAAGGAGTTATGAAATATAATATAAAGCATAGGCTTTACGGTATATTTCACTGAACTTTACTGAATGCCGACAGTACGCTTGAGATATCTACATAAACAATCAACTCAACTTTTAAACTTTCAGAAGCAACTTTCAGTTAATGAGGACTCAATTTGCTAAGATCAATCAAGCAACCTGGTGATTATCACCTGTTGTATGCAACATAGTGCAAAATGCTACCATTACAGGGAATGAAGAAACAGTGGTACATGAGAAAGAGATTCTAGAGCTGTTACATAACCAGGATGAGAATTCAGCAATAGGAACAGATGGGGATATCAGTATGTATGCTAAAGAAATGTTCCACTGAACTGAATAGGCTCCTGATATATTTGAATATATACTGAGATTCAAATATATAATTTGAATCTCAGTTCAGGCAGGATCCAAAGACAGACCATTTGATGATTTACAGAACCATTTGCCAACACTTTAATGTAATTCATTGGAAAAGCCTCACAAATTGTCTGTCAGCAGTGGTTTCAAAACCACAACAATGTGCTATGCCATATGGCTTTGAGTATCCCAGAATTCTTAGCTAAGCATAGCATCCCTACAATTCCTCACCTGCTTTCCATACCAAGATTCTCTGTAACTTGTTTCTCTTCTTGTGGTTAAAAAGCATCCATAAGGGAAAGAGCATCAAGACAATATTGATTTAAATGATTATGACACAAAAGCTGCCAGCCATCTGTTCCCAAACAGGACCTCCAGAGATGCAATGAACAATAGAAGTAATGTACTTTTGCAGGAGATAACTCAGAATAACCTGTATGAAATTTAATTTCGCTATAAAAAATTTCTGCTCCAAATATTTCTGAATAACCTTCATATATATTTGTTTATTATATATGATGGGGGGGGGGGGGAAGCATGGCTTTGTAAAATATAGGTCCTGCCTCAGTAATTTATTCATATTTCATCATCCTTAGTAGTGAATGCCATACACACGTTGCTCAGATAAGTCATTATTAGTAGATATTAGTGATATTGTTGTATATAATTGATGGTATTTTGTTTATTTTTGACTGTGTTGTTTAGTCAACTATTATTATGCAATATTCTTTTAGAAACATTCGTTATGGTACTGATGCATATGAGAAAAATGGGGACCAAGACATCAATGTTGATTGATATCGATGTCTGTGATTTAGTATGATGTAGCATGTGTTCAATGTGCCTATTGCCTAGAGTGAATGGTATGAGAGCAAGAATGGAGAGAATATTTGTTGGAAATGTTTTGTAAGAGAGTATGTTGCTCAGATAAGTCATTATTAGTAGATATTAGTGATATTGTTGTATATAATTGATGGTATTTTGTTTATTTTTGACTGTGTTGTTTAGTCAACTATTATTATGCAATATTCTTTTAGAAACATTCATTATGGTACCAATGCATATGAGAAAAATGGGGACCAAGACATCAATGTTGATTGATATTGATGTCTGTGATTTAGTATGATGTAGCATGTGTTCAATGTGCCTGTTGCCGAGAGTGAATGGTATGAGAGCAAGAATGGAGAGAATATTTGTTGGAAATGTTTTGTAAGAGAGTATAAGAAATGTGAGTGTAAGAAATGTATAAGTCATGTGGGAGCAAAAGAATGAAGTGATTATTATTATCGATATAAGACAGGCAGGGCCAGATTTAGACTTGCTGAGGCCCTAAGCTATACAAAACCCAGAGGCCCCCTACAGTTTTAAATTATATCAGCTGGTCTTTTTGATTTTTTATTTGAGGCCCTAAGCTGTAGCTTTTTTAGCTTATACGTAAATCCGACACTAAAGACAGGATTGTCTTCAGTGTCGGATTTATGTATAAGCGTTGTAGAGTTAACGTAATGCTTATACTTACGTATAGGCGTTACATTAAAGTGTTGTAGAGAATGTAGCAGAAGTAGTGAATGATAGTGCATGAAATACAAATAAGAGTTTGAAGGAAGTGGTTGAAAGTAATAATGTTGGTGATGAGATGCCAGTGCAGAAAGAAATTTCACACGTACATGTGAGCTTCAGTGACTGCAGAAACAATTGGCATGTGTTACAAAAGGATGGAGAATGAAAGAAAGAGTGAATGGGAAAAGCATAAAAGTGCAAGAAACTGGAGAAAAGAGATAGTATTGTATGAGGATTCGATGATAAGAGGTATATTTAATAAGAAAGTGACAAAAGCATGTTTTCCAGGTGCTAAGATAAAGGATGTCAGCAAAGCTTTAAGTTGCAGAAGAAAGAAGCAAAAGAGTTAATTGTTTTGGCAGGCACAAATGATTTGAAAGGTGAGAAATAGGCAATGAGAGAAGATATGAAATAGTTGTTATAAGAAGCAAAAAGGAAGAGTAAGAAAGTAAAGATTGTGAGTCTGTTTCTTCGGTATGACAGGATAAAATTGAGAAGGGTTATGATTGCCAATGAGTCAATGAGAAGATTGTGCAGAAGGAATGGTATGCAGTTTATAGATGTGTGGAGTGAATTTGATGGATGTAAGGACCTACATATGCCTGATGGGCTGCACTTAAATGACCTAAATGGTTTTGGAGTTAGGTGCTTGGAGAGGTTGGAAGTGAAAAACCAGGGAAACTAGAGATATGCATGTGCCTAGCAACCTCTGGGACAAATGAGTGTGAGTTAGAAATGACTTGCAGAAATAACCATTCCTGGGATAGATAAGTATGAGTGCAGGAATGATTATGAAGAGCTGGGTGCAGTTTCCCAAGTTTCAGATCTGAATGGGCAGGTAATGACATTATGTAATGATAACTGTGGGCCCAAGGGGATTCTGAAATGCATGTACACAAATTCCCAAAGTATCAGAAATAAAGGACAAGAGATTTTAACATTAGTCAACTCAACTTGGTCAAACATTATTGGCATCAGCAACACCTAGTTGTCAAAGAACGACGTAGTTACAGGGATAGAATGTAATGATATTGCATTTTCAGAGAAGATAGAAGAAATAGGACAGGAGGAGGGGTATTATTAATGATAGCTGAAGAGCTTCGACTAACAAAAATAGAAGTTAAGGAAGATTGTAGATCTGATAGAAATTATTATTTGAAGCTGTCTGGTGTGAGATAGAGGTCAATAGGACAAAATATATTGTTGGTTGCTGCTATAAACTATTATAGGGCCTAGAAGAAGATGTGGATGACATGCATCAGCAGATTAGCACAATGAGTACAAGCCAAGCAATTATCATGAGAGACTTCAACTATAGTGATATAGATTGGAAGGATGAAAGGGCATGTACCAGAATATAAATGGAATTTATACAATTACTAAGGGATAATTACCTGTAACAGCATGTAATGGAGGGGAACCAGAGATTTGAGAGTGTTGAATCTGGAAATAGCATCAGAAGATCAAGAAGAAGTTGCTACTGCTAACTACAGTAGCAACTCTACATTCCAAATGGGGAAAGTGACCATGCAGTCTTGTCTTGGGAGGTTGCTCAATGTGGAAATTTCAGTCAAGAAAGAGTTTATGAGGAACTACAAAGCTGGCAATTATGACAAATTTAGGAGGCAACTTGGAGCAGTGCCATGGCATAAGAAACTACATGGAATGAATGTAGTTGGTGCATGGTAAGTGGACAAGGATTGTTTGAGTGAGGTGGTATCAGAGTGCATACCCAGGATCAGGAGGATAAACCAAGTAAGGATTTAGTGGATGGCTAGCAATACAAAGCAGGAGCTGCAAAAAAAAAAGAAAGCACTGTGGAAAGAATATAAACAACAAGGTGATTAGAATGGCCATAAGCAGTATAAAGCACAAGCAAGAAGAGTAACTAGTATGGTAAGGAAAGCTAAATCAGATTTCGAGAGAAAATTAGCTAAGCAGACCAAAGTAAATCCAAGAGTTTTTTTGCTATGCAGTAAGTAAGAGAAACAATGATTATAGAACGATGGAATGATTACTGAAATCTTTACTCAGTGCTGATAGTAGGAAAGTTGCAGAAGCAGAAGAAATAGTCAAATAAGTCAGAAGAAATCTCTATCACCTCGGTGATAGAGACTGATGTCAGCACTGAGGTAGATGAACTGGAGGTAATCAACATACTGGAAATTATCAATGTGAATACAGCAGTGGGCTTGGACAGTATGTCTGCTCATGTGCTACTGGCAGTGCCTCTGATGAAGTTGTTTAATCTAGGTCTCAGCTCTGGCAAGATCCCAAGAGAGTGGAATGAGGGTAAGATTATAGCTCCATTACATAAAGGTGGCTCCAAGACAGAAGTAGCAAATTAGACGCCAATTAGTATCTCTGGAGTGGTGGTTAAATATGGTGGAATGGATGGATAGGAATATGATACTCTATAGGGAGCAGCATGGCTTTGTAAAAGGTAGGTCCTGCCTCATTAATTTATCACATTTTATAATAAAGTGACAGCTTTAGAATTGGATTAACGAAGTAGCTACACCATGATATTGCTGGACTTTGCAACAGCATTTAACAGAATACCGCATGAAACACTATTACATAAGAGTAAATGGGAATGAATATGAGGCTTGTGGCATGGATAGGATACAGTGGCTGACAGACAGACATCAGAGGGTGATGTATGATAAAGGTGATGTAGATATCTTACAGGATGATTTAAATAAATTGGCAGTGTGGGCAAAGGACAATGGTTATCAATTCAATATTGCAAAATGTAAGGTAATGCACTTCAGGATGAAATGATTACACACTTCGTATCATATTGATGGTACTAGTTTACAGGAAATTGATGAGGCTAGTAATCTGAGTGATGGTGATGGATAGAGATTTGAAATTCAGAGGACATATTGCAAGAGTTGGTAAAATAGCACAGAGGATTATTTGGATCTTGAAGAACATATTGAGAAGTAAAGTTAGGGAGGTTATTATTGCTCTTTATAAGGCTGATTCACAGCCACATGTTGACTACTGTGCACAGACTTGGTCATCTGCGTTTCTTGGGGGATTAGGAGGTGGTGGAGAGGATTCAGAGACGAGGGACCAAGCTGGTGTAAGTTCTGTAGAATGTTTCCTATGAGGACAGATTGAGGGGTCTCTGGGTTGCAGAGTTCAGTTGACAGGCAGAGGAGAGGGGATATGATAGAAACTTAAAAGTTACTAAAAGAATTCTATACGATTGTCACAGAAGAAATTTTTCAACACACGGAGTAGGGGGGAAATAAGAGATCACACTTGGAAGTTGTCTAAGAGTATGGTTAGTAAGAGTGTACAAACTAGGTTCTTTACTTGGAGAGTGGTGAATGAGTGGAATTGACAGAGGTTGTGAGCACCCCTACAAAAACAGGTTTAAGGAGATATATAATAGGTATTGTGTTAATGGATAAAGTGGGTCTTCCGTAATGAGTCTTTTGACTCCATGGAATGCCCATATAAATAATAGTAATACTTATTAATTTGAATTGCTTTATGTAGATTGATGTGAATGGAAGATCTAAGATTTTGGCATTGAATTAGTCATCTATGTGGTTAAAATAATTTCATGAATAATTTGTAAAATTTATTCATATAAAATATTAATATTCAATAAAAAAAAGTTATTTAAAATGTCATTCTTTACCATTTAGGTGATGAGGAATGATGGGAAATAGAGCCTGTTCCCAGCACCTTTCAGAAAACGGATGAGTAGAAAGAGATATTTGATCACTGAGATGCAAGTCAAACCAAACAGCTATGGCATCCAATTCCCCAGAGTTCACACAATGAAATTTATTTTTGAATATAACACCTGTTAAAAGTCTTTCAATCTCCTGAAAAGGTAATAAAAAGAATTATCAGATGCAAGAATATCCATTATATTGTATATAGATACTTTGAAATCATAATTATTTTTACCTTCCATGAAGTAAACACACCAGTGGCTATTTTTGAAAGTTTGAATGCTATCAGTAAAATGTATCAAGAGAAAATTTAATCCCTTTTCATTAAAATGTAACCTTCTGTTTGTTTTGAAATATAATACTGATAATATTTAACAAACAAAGCACTTACAAAGTTCTGAGATGAAATACAGAAAGATTACATATATACTTTTGGTAACAGCAACAACTTCACTAAACAATTAACGATGTTCCTGTCTATCTACAATGTGAAATACAGTATAAAATATAGCATATAAAAATATATGTTATTTTCAATAATGGTTAATACTTATACATGTGTTAGCCATTATTAAAAACAGTGTATGTCTACTACAGATGTTCCTTTTAAACCTCTAATTAACTTTATAAAGTTTTCAATTGAAGGTGAGTTAGCCAATATCACATATAGAGGTGATAGAATTTTACCTCTGCCACCTCTATATGAAATTCACTTCGCAACATGACTAATTTTATAGCGTATTCATCAAGAGATGAACAGTTGGACTCAGCAAGAAGAGCTAAAAACGAGATGTCTTTTTTGTGAGTTGTGCCTCCCAAAGTTCGAGCTTGGCCACAAAAACTTTGATGTGATCAAACATAGTGTGCACCAGTTGATCTTTGGATTGTAGTCGTGTATTTAGGTCATTCATATGCAACGAGATGTCGGTCACAAAGGCATAGTCTGTCATCCACTTCAGATCGTTAAATTCTGCAATCGAATTCCCCTTGGTTTGCATGAACTGCTGTATTTTGCTTAAGTCGTTAAGTCAAAGACTTTTTTATGAACCTTCCCTCTGCTCAACCAACGCACATCACTATAATAAACCACATCGCCGTGATCCGCTTCGCACTCTTTTGGGTCAAAAACTCTTGGAATTTATGATGATTCAATCCTTTTGCCCTAATAATGTTGACGACAGTCACAATAACTTTAATGACATTCTCAAACCCAATAGTTTTCATGCACAAATTCTCCAGGTGGATTAAACAGTGGTAATAGACGAAATCTTTTCCTTCTAGTTCTGGTTCTTTCTGTAGGAGCGCAACAAACCCTTCATTCTTTCCCGCCATAGCAGGGGCACCATCAGTTACCACACCCTCGAAGTTGGTTAAGCTGAGGTCGAAACGGTGGAGTGTTTTCTTGGGGCTTCAAGAATATCAATGCCTTTTGTCATTCCCTTCATAGGTATGAGCACCAGCAGCTCTTCTGTCACATCGAATTGTTGATCAATGCCAAGGACAAAAGATAGCGAGTTGTGCTGATCCTTCACATCTATGCTCTCATCTAAAGCAAGTGAATATGACATAAATTCGGATGACTGTTTTTTTTTAAAGTTCCTTCAACGTTGTTGGCAAGTTCTTCGACATGTCGCACTGCAGTTACCCCAGACAAACTCAGTTTTTTAAACACTTCCTTATTATTTGGGCACAGAATATGCCCAGCAGCAATGAGACACTGTGTCACAAACTCGCTGTCCAAGAAGGCTTTTGATTTTTTAGCAATTTTTTCAGCATAACTTACTTTGAAGCATGCTTTGCTCTCTTCCCTCTGCCTTTTAAACGTACTCTGCTGGAATTTTAAATCAATTTGGAGACAGTTCACTTTGTCCACATGAAGCCGCCCTTGAAGGGGATTGAAATTGGATGCATGCTTTGTCTCATAGTGTCGTTTTATATTGTATTCTTTTTGATACTGACACTGACTCACGACAAATTAAACACACTGGCTTATCATCGATCGGCACAAAAAAGTACAAATTGGTCCACTTTTAATTAAAAACTCGACAAGAATCACTTAATTTATGCTTTTTATCATAGACGCCATAGTGATGGAAGGTGAACCCAAAAAATAATCCCAAATGGCTGTGTAACGGTTATTATCCGCTGAATATGTCTCACACTAATGAAAAAAGTCTGGCAATATAAAACCACAATAGGCTATAGCTGACACGACGAACCTGCGTGCGCTTATACACGAATATCACACTGTTCACGACTGACTGTGGATGAGATCCTTTGTATTTATATGAAAATAATGAAGTATTGAGAACCTTCAAGATGTATCTGGAAGGCACTAGACAGCATACTCGAACGAACTGCTGCTTCAGCCATCTACCTGCGACATTAGTACTAGTACTTAAGTACCACTTGGCACTGGTAGATGGCTGAAGAAGCATATCTATTTAATATTTATTTTTATAGGATTTTATGTAAAGTTCTTTGTGAATCTGGAAAGCATCTTACAATTCTAAATACTGCAGTATAGCTTAGTAGCCCCTGGGCTTATTAAAATTATCTTTTATTTAATCGCGTTTTAATGTTAAGTAGTTATTTTTTCAAAATGGCCGGCAGGCCACGTCAATGAGCTCTGTGGGACACAGGTGGCCCACGGACCATGAGTTGAAGACCTCCTGATTTAGAAAAAACATCTGACACAATGAAAAAAGACAAGTTGGTCTTTGTGGGGGATCTAAATAGCAGAGTAGAAAGATTGTCAGACATACAAAAACATTTTTTACATTTTTACATTTAAAAATTTTACATTTTAAAAACTTTTTTACATTTTCTTTTGAAAAGGATAAAATTGAATTTCATACTCAAAAGAAGAAAATGTAAAAAAGTTTTAAAGTGAATAAAAGTTGACCAGCTTTCAAATGTGAACTGTAGACTAAAATACACAAACATTATTCAATAAAAAATGAAAGAGTTTAGAACTGGAACCAAATCTTGGAGATTCAGTGGCAAGTCCTGAAGAAAACATTGATTTATTCAGCCAGTGTGTGTGTGTGTGTGTGTGTGTGTGTGTGTGTGTGTGTGTGGTGAGGTTATCTGCAAGGATAGAAAAAATCAGAACTCCATGGTGGACACAGGAACGGGAAGTTAAAGAGGCAGTGAAGGAAAATAAGAAAACATATCAAAAGATCCTGGAAAATAAGTCAGCTTGTGCTCTTAGAGAATACAGACATAAATGTAAGAAAGCTAAACACTGTGTAAGACTATCTAAACAAAAGTCATGGGAAGACTTTGCTAAGAACATAGAAAATACATATCAGGAAGGTTGCAAAATATTCTGCAAGCTGTTGAAAAAGCTCAGAAATGGAGGAAAGAGCACTGTAAAAGGAATTAGAGATGATAAAGGTGAAATGAAAACAGGAGAAAAAAATATCCCTGATGTATGGAGTAATGACTTTAAAATATTGTTAAATGAAATAAGCAGTGACAGGACAGTAAAAAAAAAAAAACACTCAACAGGCATGCAATCAGGAATACATATCCATACTTGAAGTAGAAAAAGCCATCAAAATCCTGAAATGGAAAAGCAGCAGGAGTAGATATTTGACCAGAAATGCTCAAGTATGGAGGTATAAAAGTCTTGCACTGGCTGCACTTCATAGTTCAGAAGGCTTGGACAGAGAAATGAATTAGTAGGAAAATACCTCTGTAATTCTCACATGCAGTTTTATTTTTCTTTTTATATATTGGTACTATGAGAGCTCTACTCCAAGTGAGAATTACAGAGGTATTTCCCTACTGCATGTTCCTGGTAAGATTTATGCAAGCATACTTGAGAAACTGTGAGGAAAGATTGTGGAAGGGAAGCTTGGTGAATAACAAGCTGGATTGAGGCCAAATAGATTCTGTTAGGATCAGATCTTCACTTTACGATAAATAGTTGAGAACTCGTGGGAATATAACAAAGATCTGTATTTAAGTCTTGTAGACCTGCAAAAGGCATATGACAAGGTGATAAGAGAAAAACTATTCAAAACGCTACAGTTATATGGTCTCAATGGGGCATTATATCAAGCAATACTTAATCTTTATTTGAGTTGTAAGTCAGCAGTTAGAATTGAAGGAAGGAAAGGAAGATGGTTTGATATTAAATCTGGTGTCAAACAAGGATGTACATTATCCCCTCTGTTATTCATTATCTATATCAGAGTTTCCCAAACTATGTTCCAAGGAACACTGGTGTTTCACGGAAAGTGAATAAGTGTTTCGTGAAAAATTATCAAAATTAATATGAGCCTGGAATGGTTTTAAATGCTGTGACACGTTCAAAGATGCACTTCACTTTGCATGCGGATTGTGCTATTAAGGCCAGCACATGATGGTCTCGACTCAGCTGCCCACAGTTGTCGACACCTCCGAGCACAAGTGAAGTACAGAGGTATCTATTCTAGTAAACATGCGGTCACAAGCAAGGTCAATGCGATGCGCTGTGGCCCGTCATGCCTGAAGTGTACGCTGTTACATTTTTGCGTTGCAAATAGCCTACTGCAGCGATGGTGTGGCCTTAGCTTTACATTGAATACGAGACTCGACTCTAACCAAGGTATTCCATTAAAATTTCAGGATTTGTGAAGTGTTCCATCGTAGGAAAAGTTTGAGAAACCCCAATCTATAATGGTGAATCACATTATGAAGGAAAGTGCCATTAAATCTGATATCAAAATTGGAAATGTTAATCTCAGCTCTTTACTTTATGCAGATGATGTTATACTTTTAAATAAATCCAGTACAAGTCTGCAAGATTAAATTGAATAACTGTTGTAATAAATTTGATATATGAAAATCAGCAATAAGAAGACAAAGACAATGAAAATAGGCAGAAACAATGAAAATGTCAACTGCGTTCTGAATGGAGTTGACATTTCTTTAACCTAAAATAGAGTTGACATTTCTTGTTCTATAGTTAACCTATAGAACAAGTAAAACATTTCAGCTACTTAGGCACAAATTTTAATGAAGATGGTAAATTAAATATGGAAATAGACAACAGAATCAACAAAGCCAGTATGGTAGGAAGCCAACTGGATAAATTTATATGGAATAAGAGAGAAATTAGTCAAAACACTAAATTAGCTGTATACAAGACAGTGCTCAAGCCAATCTTAACTTATGGATCTGAGAGTTGGGTTAGAAGTGGACACCTGACCAAAAACTAGAGACCACAGATATGAGAGTCCTGAGAAAGATTAGGGGGTGTGAACAGATGGCATTAGTGGCAATATCATATTAAAAATGAAGATATTAGGAAAGAACTTCGACAATGTTAATGTCACGTGGTATCGTCACTTAAACAGAATGGGAGAGGAAAGATTAGCAAAACAAGTGTTCCCTGCCAGATTGGCAGGAAAAAGACCCAGAGGAAGACCAAGATTACGGTTTGATACAGTAAAAAGTGCATTAGAAGACAGAAATATAAGATATGATAATGTTGAAGTCTTGACAGTTAACAGATTGATTTTGAGGAAAATTGTTGACAAAAAGTTAGTAATGATGTAGGTTCTTAATGTAGTACTATCATAATATCCTGTACATCCCCTGAGGGTACATATCAGGAATTTGACAATGATGATGATAATGGTGTATATAATTATACAATTTTAAAAAAATAATAAAAAATGCAATGAAATTATGAAGTTTAATTTAAAAAAATTGTGGTGTGTAAAGGAGAATGATGGGGGGGGGGGGGGGGACAGTGCTAAAAATTTCATTTCAGATAGCATGTTTACTGTTATGCTGATCCAGTCAGCAGACTAGATTTAAGACAAAACTATATACAAATAAAATAATATAAACCTCATATGTTAGGGGTAAAAGATATTGCTCTTACTATGTTGGTGAACTGCTTCTTAGCCATCTCTTTATCTCTCTTTATCAACAATGAACATGTGATTTGAACTTCTATATGAAACATCTTCAGTTTTCAAGTTATGAATCAACTTTTTGTTTGATTAACTGAGATATTAATTTATAAGTTAAGTTTAGTTGTGACAACGATTTGAATTTGTTGAGTATAAATACTTTAATTATTAATTTAGAACAACAGTTAATTCGTAATACATAATTAATACTGAAGTAGCTGAAGCCATACGATACATATTATAATTGCCAATTGCAGTATCTCACAGCTGGGTTTTGTCTGGTGGAAGAAAAAATTCTGCTATTCAATCTCAGCATTATTTACCATAAACAGTAAAGATGATCTGCTGTGAAGTATATGAATCAATGCCCAGTATTTTTGTGAATTCAAGTAATACAACAGTCAATTACTCTTCTTTATTACAAGACAATTTGTCTGCCATCTGCCAGATAGCCATCAGCTAGTTTCTTATCTTTTGCTTATAAAGTCTCTTAACTTCTTGAGTCCACTCATCTGATTTTTCTACCTCTGCATAAAACTTCATCACATCTCCTGTCAACATTTCCTTCAGATTTTGCCACTTAATCTTCAAAGTTTGTTTCTTGTTTCCAAACTTTAATTTTTTAACCAATAGCATTTTTGTGTTTGAGTCTGCAGTTCACATCTGAAGTATGCTTGGCTCTGATTCTTTTCAAAATTTTTGTACACTTCTTTTTCTTTTCAATATGACATTCATTTTTTAATCCTGCTTTTCACTAATCAGTGATCACTTCCTATTTGTAATCCCCTGTATATTCTTGTATTCTGAACAAGATGTCATTATCAACAATAACACATTCCATGAGGCTATTTCTTGTGTCTTTTTCTCCATGTTAATTTGTGCACATCTTTATGTCAGAATATATTAGTAATGACTAGTCCATGTCCTGAACAGGAATCCTGAAGGTACTTTTTTTATGTCTCCCACACATAAAAAGTTTTTTGTAAATCTATAAGTACATTAGTACTGTGGGTGGACTAAGGATTGTTTTTATTAATTTTATATATTTTTTGTATTTTTATTTATTTTTTACATAATCCAGAAACCCTACTCTAGGGACCAAAAACTGAACTTTATCAAGCCACTTCAGGCCTCCAATAAGCAGGGTGGTGGTCTCACAATGGGTGATGAATTTCATCTCTCACCTAAAGACAATCACAAATGTCCACACTCCTAGTGGGATTCAAACCTACAACCTGTTGGTTTGACTTTGATACCAACCACTTGACCAACCAGGCCAATATATTCCGATATTCATTTCTACTCTGCTGTTTAGATTTCTAAGAACCAGATTTTTAATTTTACTTGTTGATTATATTCCTCCACCTTCCTTGATAGTGTTACTTCTTGCAATATGACTTGCCAATTGCCATTTGGATCTTTTAGTGGCTGTTATAATGTCTCCCCCTAGTCTGAGCTCTGGCCCAAGTACTGCACTTTCTATCTAGAATGGTAATATCGAGTAATGATCTTTCCATTTTCCTCTGGGTAATCCTCAACTTTTTGGTCAATTTTTTTAGTCAAAGTCCATGTTTGACTTCCATATATCATGACTGGAAGTATACAACTGTTGAATATTTTTCTTTTAATGCAGATTACGATATTTCCTTTGAGTATTTCAACTTGAGAATTTCAAGTTAAATTCTGCATATAATTTCTTCTTTACATCACTCACTACTGTGATCTTTTGTCTTAGGGCAAACACAGGAGGTTACTATATCGATTTCCTGGTGTTCCATTCATATTGGCTTTCAGCATATAACAACTTCACTAATTATGTCAACATGATAATCCATTTCCACTTAAACCTTGGTATTTCTAAGCCTGGCTCCCACTGATGAGACCTTAATAAAGGTCGAAACCAGTCTGGGTAGTGGCCCCTTGCCTTTAATGCATAGCATCATACATCTCCTCAAGAAGATGTGCTTTGCATTAAGGGTAAATATTAAGAATAGTGATCAGAGCTTATTCCACTTTTACCACGAGTTACCTAAGACTTGCACTACGTGCAGGTCACCCAGACTTGCACTATTTGCAGGCGCAAACTTGACTTACTTGTCTGTTTGCTTACTTGGGAAAAGGATTAAAACCAGGTTTAAAATAGCTTGGTATATCTTTAACGTATATTATACCCAAGGTAAAAAACTTTCTACATCTATTTTAGTCTTCTTTATTTCAGCAACACTAATTATGTCAACATGATAACTCTCTAATTCTTCTGTGGGCTCTTCTCTTCTAGTGATACTCTGCACAATACTGATGATGATGCTCATCTTCAATTCTGCTGATGGCAAGTTTGTTCTTTTTGCTGACTTTTCACTATTCATCCTGGTTTTCAAACAAAAATAGCAGAAGTTTCAGGTGATGTTCCAGCTAGCATGACATTTCATCACATTGTACTTTCATGTTTGATGCTTAAGCCAATAATACAATTTAGTCAGCTAAAGCTCAAATTGCCAACCCATACTCATTCATCTGTATCTAAGCAAATACTTTATAACAGGTTATGCCACAAATAGGTACTGTACAATAGGTCTTTTTCCTTACAGAAATGCATGAAATGATTGCTTCTGACTATTTCTTAGTATTTTAAATGTAAATATTATAGA
This sequence comes from Typopeltis vanoorti, assembly GCF_054136105.1. NCBI lineage: Eukaryota > Metazoa > Arthropoda > Arachnida > Uropygi > Thelyphonidae > Typopeltis > Typopeltis vanoorti. The sequence goes on from NC_143561.1 coordinate 49,689,978, forward strand.
ATTATTTTACACATATACATCTGAGGAGTTAAGGAAAGATACAGCTATTGTTTAACTGCTGTTTTAAAGTCGTCATTGTCTGGTAGCATCCTCTAGCAAGAGGGTTGCAGCAAATGAGCAGCTCTTCTCCATTTCTCTCTCTGTCTGTCGCTTCCATCATTCTTAAACCAGTCCATTCCATGATGTCATTAAACCACTCTCTAGTTGGCCTTCTACGTCTTCTCTTTCCCTCAACTTTCCCTTGTAATATAGTTCTTGTCAGGTGTCCCAAAGAACCTCTCAGAAGATGTCCTGCAAATCTGGTCTTTCTTTGCATAATATTCTTTAGCAGTGTTCTTTCCATCCCAACTCGTCTTAAAACGTCTTGATTTGATATTCTTTCTGTATAGCTAATCTTTTCCATCTTTCTATAACACCACATTTCCAATGCATTAATTCTTTCCATATCTCTCTTTCTGAGTGTCCATGACTCACTTTCATAACTTGCAATACTCCAAACTGTTGCTTTAACTATTCCAATTCTAACACCTATTTTAGTTCTTGTTTATTAAAATTCTCTTCATTTCCATAAATGCTGATTTAGCTTTGCCTATTCTATTTCTAATGTCCAACTCTGAAGTTCCTTTCTCTGAGATCCAGCTACCTAAATATTGAAATCTTTCCACTTCTTCTAAAATCTTTCCTCCACATCTTATTTTTACATTATCTCCTATTTTTCTACCCATTATCATTATCTTGGTCTTTTTTGTGTTAATTCTTAGTCCATACTCTTTACAAGAGTTTTCAATTCTTTGAACAATTTGTTGTAATCCATTTTCACTTTCTGCCATCACCACTACAGCATCCACATATCTTAAGTTATTAATGATTCTTCCATTTATTTTTATTCCTTCTTCTACATCCTCAAGTGCCTCTCTAAGCATCTGTTCACTATAAAGGTTAAACAATAATGGTGATAACTTGTATTCTTGTCTAACTCCTCTCTCCACTGGGAATTCTCCTGTTTCCTCTCCATTTACACATACTGATGCTATTTGCGACCAATATATAATCTCTTTAAAATTTCCAAGTCATTTTAAAGTAAACCAAATTAAATATTAATGCAATAAGCTTTAGATTACACAAGAAAACTATTTGACTGATTAATGTAATCAAAATCTTCTTGTTATTTTTTTGTTTTGTGATTCAATCTGGGGTGTTTTTACAGGATTGATGTTTCAGTAATTAAATCTAGAAATGGGAGATAATTCTTAATTGAACTTCATTCATGACAATTATCCTAAGCATTATGACAGCACTATAGGCTCTGCCTTCCACATCTGAAATGAATTTCAATTTAAAAAGAAAAAACAGTATTCCATATAATTAGATAAGCAGTTGAGGTTAAAGCTTGATTATTAAAAATATAATTTAATGAGTCATAGAACTGTTTAAGAGACTTAAAAACATTATCTGATGATAATGTTTTTAATACTTACAAATATTAACTAACTGAACAACATTCAGACTTTTTAGACAAAGGTGGTGGCCAAGTGGATGGTTAATAAGATTTTATTTTTACTTACCTGAGGACTATTAAAATTTATTTCTAAGACTTCTTGAGGATCACTGAGAAATTTATAGCCAAATTTCATAGCAGTTATCTTTTCTGAAGTGTAAGGCTCTTCTGGTTTATCACTTGCACAAATAATTAAGGGAAATAAATGGAAATGTTTCAACAGATTAATGTGCAATCTGAAATGAATATGGATGAAAATGAATAGCATGAACTTGCTATTTATTGAGCTGTAATAAGATAATTAACAAAAGCTTTGACTAACATAGTAATAACTCTTTTTCATTAAAAGACAATTATTGCTATGTTAGTCAATATATTTATCAAAATACACATGTGAAAGATTTTATAACAGATTACATTTAATCTAAAATAATACTTTTCACGTTAAATTCTAAAACTCATCCATATCAGTCTTATTGAGTTTGGAAAGCCCTAGAATTATTTTTAAGTTTAAGATAATGAAAACTATTACAAGCAAATAATGTGATATATTTGCATATAAACTTGCTGTGGATCCTTAGATGATCCTGGTTATCACTCATGTTTTCATTTAATAAACAACGCTGACTAGGAATAATAATGAACTACACTGTATATAATATTAAGCCATTGCTTTGCATTAGCATCTTCAGTGACATAAAGATAAGCATATGCATGATATACAGAAGGAAGAGAAACAGCATTCAGTATTCAGCAGAATGGGCACTTAATGGTCTAATCCTATAATCTTAATTAATCCTAATCTATAATCCTCAAGATGATAAATATTATGGTTCGCAAAGGAAATACAAACAGGGAAACTCTTAAGAAACAAGTGTACCTTAATGGAGAAAGAATTGAGGAAGTCAGTAAGTTTGAGTACCTGGGATCCTTTATTAATGTGAAGAATTGATGTTCAGAAGATGTCCGAAGAAGGTTAGGAATGGCTAAAACAACAGTCAGAGACTTTTCTAAAATATGAAAGGGATGGATCTATCTCCATGGGAAAAAAGCTGATAAGCGCCTCCATAGCGCAATTGGATTGGAATAGGCCTAAGTTTGATTCTCGTCGCGACGGGAGGAATCTTTATCTGGACAATTTCAATTGAAGGTGAGTTAGCCGATCTCATATGGAGGCAGCGGGTTTTTTCTCCCAGAAACTCGGGTTTTTCATCCCGCATACAGACAAATCAGCCCTTCAGAACACATGCAATTTACAGACAAAAAATGCTAGTTGTGGTGGGTGGTAGATTGCATTGATGGAGATGATTCATAGTAGAGGTTCGGTGTAGTGGTTGAGACAGTTGTAGGTATCCTCCATCGATGAGTCTTCGGACTCCTTCGAGGTGTCAGGAATAATAATAATAATAATAATAATTTTGGATGCAGTTGTTTTTCCAACAGCAACTTATGTGAGACTTGAAACCCCCCCCCCCTAAAGAAGTCATATAAGAAAAGGATATTATCTGCATTTGAGATGTGGTGTTACAGAAGGCTGTTGAGGATATCATATACTGAAAGGCATACAAATGAATGGATATTAGAAAAGATCAGTAGACCTTTAAGGCTCCTTAACAGAAGAAAGTTAAAATATTTTGGATACATTGAAAGGATGAAAGGAGGACTTCTCAGAACAGCAATAGAAGATAAAGTTCTGGGAAAAGAGGAAGGGCTAGGCCATTAGTGAGATGGATGGATGGATGGATGGATGGATGGTGTGTGTGTGTGTGTGTGTGTGTGGAGTGACTGATCTTCAGAGTCGAAGTCTCCAGAAAAGCAAGCAACAGGATTGCATGGCGAGGCCTGGTGTGGCATGTCACTGAGCATCAGAGTGACCATACATCTGTGGATGTCCACTGAACATATAGACAGATAGAAGCATTTTTACTCAACATGCTGACTTTGTCCTCAACAGAATCAACAAAACTCAACACTATTCTTCCAAACTTAATATATAATCCCCCCCCCACCATCAAAAAAAAAAAATCCATTTCTGCTCTGTACATTCAGGATACCTCTAAAACGTTGTACCAATTAAAAACTTTGCAGAAAGAAGGGAAAACTCTACTTTTATCAATGTTTGGAAATTACATAAAAACCATTTCAAAAAATATTTTTTAGACTGTTACTTGAAACATTTTGCCAATGTATAATATACATATGAATACACATTTGAGCACTATTATTATGGTAAAATTCATTTTTCCAAGAGCTCAATGAATTTTTAAAATTTGGAGCTGCCTCCTTTCCAGGGCCAGTGCAAGAGTATCTGGCGCCCCTAGGCAAAGAAAAATTAGGCGCCCCTATACATTGTCTCTATGCAGTAATTAGTGTGTCATTTTTTCGATACCCAAATTCGATTAGTGCGCCTGTATACATCTTAAAAATAAATGTTCATCATCATCATCATCATCAAATTCCTGCCATGTACCCTCAAGGGGTGTACAGGATATGACAGTACTACATGAAAAAATTACATCATTACTAACTTCCTATCTACAATTTTCCTCCAAATCAGCCTGTTACTTGTCAAGACTCCAACATTATCAGATCTTATATTTCTATCGTCTAAGGCACTTTGTACCGTATCAATCCACCTATATCTTGGTCTTCCTCTGGGTCGTTTTCCGGCCAACCTGGCAGAGAACACTTGTTTTGCTAATCTTTCCTCTCCCATTCTATTTAAGTGACCATACCATCTGAGATTAGCTCTGCTAACGCATTCCTGGATGCTGACAATGTCAAGTTCTTTCCTAATATCCTCATTTTTAATATGATATTGCCATTGATGCCATCTGTTCACGCCTCTAATCTTTCTCAGGACTCTCATATCTGCGGTCTCTAGTCTTTGGTCAAGTGTTTTACTTCTGACCCAGCTCTCAGATCCATAAGTTAAAATTGGTTTGAACACAGTCTTGTATACAGCTAATTTAGTGTTCCGACTAATTTCTTTCTTATTCCATATGAATTTATTCAATTGACTTCCCACGATACCAGCTTTGCTGATTCTGTTGTCTATTTCTATATTTAGTTTACCATCTTCAGTAAAAATTGTGCCTAAGTAGCTGAAATGTTTTACTTGTTCCACAGGTTCTCCATTCACAACACAGTTGACATTTTCAATGATTCTGCCTATTTTCATTGTCTTTGTCTTTTTATTGCTGACCTTCATACCATATCTATTACAACAGCTATTCAATTTAGTCAGAGAATCTTGCAGACTTGTAGCGGATTTATTTAGAAGTATAACATCATCCGCATAAAGCAAAGAGCTGACATTAACATCTCCAATTTTGATATCAAAAAAAAAAAATAAATGTTACAGATTTTAAAAATTTTCTATCTATACATTTTTATGGCTAACTATTTTAAAAAATCACTCACCAGAATGAAATAATTTAGTCACCGATTTAAAACATTTTAGAAAGTTATTTTTAATGGCATACTACACTACTTCCATGTATACTATATATACCAGGGTTTCACAAATTGTGTTCCGCAAGCAGTTCCTGAAATTTGTCATTTTAGTTTTCGAGGCATTTTTTATGAATAAATATTTTATAGTGGAAATATTCTGAGGAGAATAATATTCGAGAATATGTCGAAAAGCTCAGACCCAGAACGCCTAATATTTGTGTATCTTTAATCTTTACACATCGAAACCTTTCAACATTTGGGAAAGGGAATACTGCTGTTTATGATCGGTCATAAAAATTGCCTGCAAACTGATTATAACAATTGGTGGCGTCCTCTGTTCTCAAAACTGAAGGAAATGACATCTGTGTAGCAAATGTCAGTGACCAACTGGCATATTTTTAAACATGGAAATATTCATGAATTATCGTTAATTTTCACACATTGAAATCGTTCAACAATCAGGAAAGAGAATACCGCTGTTTATGGCCGAACATAAAAATCCTGCAAGCCAATTACAACAAATGGCAGCATATAATATTTTTCGTACAAAATTTAGCTCAATTCTTTGTTAAGTAGAATAATAAAATTTATATTCTGAATATGTTTTATTGTATTCAAGCTTCATGATTTTCCTTTAACTAGGCCCTGAGACATACCTTCATTCTTTCATAAAAAATTAAGGTTCAAAAAAGAAATTTGAGAAATGAATTATACTTTTTCCTAGTGCGTTTTTGATTAATGCACCTGTTTTAAAGAACGCATTAGGCGCACTAATCGAGGGATTGCGGTATATATATATTTTGTCATATTCACACAAGCACACGTACTCCAACACATGTGGATATTTATAAAAATAATATCATTAAGAACATTTATATATAAAAGTTTATATATAAAATTTATTAATCAAATCCAATACATTTGTATACATATATCATTACTTCTAATATCTGTATAGCAAGAAAATTAATCTTGAATACAAAAATTATGAAAAATTAATCTTTCAGGCTTCTGCTTTGGCAAAATTTTGAATTAATTCATCTATATTGATTGTAGATGCAATTTCATGCTCTACAGATATTATTGCTAGACCAGTGAGTCGTTCCTGAGCCATCATAGAGCGAATATAAGTTTTTGTAAGTTTTAATTTCAAGAAACTCCTTTCTGAACTTGCTACCGATACTGGCAATGTCGAAAAAATTGTCAGAGCAATAAACACAATTGGAACACTATTTTCTAAATTATTTTTGCATATGTATGACAGGACATCTAATGAGGAAGTATTTTCTGGAATTCGCTTTATTATTTGTAATTCACTACATAAATCTGTTCCGTCAATATCTCTAGAATTATCATCATCATCATCATCATCATCAAATTCCTGCCATGTACCCTCAAGGGGTGTACAGGATATGATAGTACTACATGAAAAAAATTACATCATTATTAATTTCCTATCTACAATTTTCCTCCAAATCAGTCTGTTACTTGTCAAGACTCCAACATTATCAGATCTTATATTTCTATCGTCTAAAGCACTTTGTATCGTATCAATCCACCTATATCTTGGCCTTCCTCTGGGTCGTTTTGCTGCCACCCTGGCAGAGAACACTTGTTTTGCTAATCTTTCTTCGCCCATTCTATTTAAGTGACCATACCACCTGAGATTAGCTCTGCTAACGCATTCCTGGATGCTGACAATGTCAAGTTCTTTCCTAATATCCTCGTTTTTAATATGATATTGCCATTGTTGCCATCTGTTCACGCCTATAATCTTTCTCAGGACTCTCATATCTGTGGTCTCTAGTCTTTGGTCAAGTGTTTTACTTCTGACCCAGCTCTCAGATCCATAAGTTAAAACTGGTTTGAACACTGTCTTGTATACAGCTAATTTAGTGTTCCGACTAATTTCTCTCTTATTCCATATGAATTTATTCAACTGACTTCCCACCATACCAGCTTTGCTGATTCTGTTGTCTATTTCTATATTTAATTTACCATCTTCAGTAAAAATCGTGCCTAAATAGCTGAAATGTTTTACTTGTTCCACAGGTTCTCCATTCACAACACAGTTGACATTTTCAATGATTCTGCCTATTTTCATTGTCTTTGTCTTTTTATTGCTGACCTTCATACCATATCTATTACAACAGCTATTCAATTTAGTCAGAGAATCTTGCAGACTTGTAGCAGATTTATTTAGAAGTATAACATCATCTGCATAAAGCAAAGAGCTGACATTAACATCTCCAATTTTGATATCATGTTTAATACCACTTTCCTTCATAATGTGATCCATATAGATAATGAATAACAGAGGGGATAATGTACATCCTTGTCTCACACCAGATTTAACATTAAACCATCTTCCTGTACTTCCTTCAATTCTGACTGCTGACTTACAACTCAAATAAAGACTAAGTATTGCTTGGTATAATGCCCCATTCACACCATATAACTGCAGCATATTGAATAGCTTCTCTCTTGGCACCTTGTCATATGCCTTTTCCAGATCGACAAAACTTAAATACAGATCTTTGTTATATTCCCATGCTTTCTCGACTATTTGTCGTAAAGTGAAGATCTGATCCTGACAGCCTCTATTTGGCCTGAATCCAGCTTGTTCTTCACCAAGCTTTTCTTCCACAATTCTTCTCAACCGTTTCTCAAGTATACTTGCATAGATCTTGCCAGGAACACTCAGTAGAGAAATACCTCTGTAATTCTCACATTCAGTTTTATTTCCCTTTTTATATATGGGTACTATGAGAGCTCTACTCCAATCATCGGGAATTCGTCCCTCTGTCCAGGCTTTCTGAACTATGCAGTGCAGCCACTGTAATACTCTTATACCACCATACTTCAGCATTTCAGGTCGAATATCATCTACTCCTGCTGCCTTTCCACATTTCAGGCCTTTGATGGCTTTTTCTACTTCAAGTATGGATATGTATTCCTGACTGCATGCCTGGTCAGTGTTTTTTACCACTGTGCTGTCATCACTGCTTGTTTCATTTAGCAGTTTTTCAAAGTAATTACTCCATACTTCAAGGATATCTTTTTCTCCCGTTTTCATGTCACCTTTATCATCTCTAATTCCTTTTACAGCACTCTTTCCTCCATTCTTAAGTTTCTTCAACAACCTCCAGAATATTTTGCCACCTTCTTGATATTTATTTTCTATATTCTTGCCAAAGTCCTCCCATGACTTTTGTTTAGCTAGTTTTACACAGTGTTTAGCATTCTTGCATTTGTCTCTATATTCTCTAAGAGCAAAAGCTGACTTATTTGCCAGGAACTTTTGGTATGCTTTCTTCTTTTCCTTCACTGCCTCTTTAACTTCCTGTGTCCACCAGGGAGTTCTGATTTTTTTTATCCTTACAAACAACCTCACCACAGGCCTCTCTGGCAGAATCAATCAATGTTTTCTTCAGAGTTTGCCACTGAATCTCCAAGGTTTGGTTCCTGTTCTCAAATTCTTTCATTTTTTCTTCAATAATCTTTGTGTATTTTAGTCTACAGTTCACATCTGAGAGCTGCTCAACTTTTATTCGCTTTAAAACTTTCTTACATGTTATTCTTTTCAATATGAAATTCAATTTTATCCTGCTCAAGACTAAATAGTGATCACTTCCAATTTCAAATCCTCTGTACACTCTGGTGTCCTGCACCAGGAAGAAAACATCACTATCAACAATAACATAGTCAATGAGACTTTTCTTATTCCTAGCCTCTTCTCTCCATGTGAATTTGTGCACATTTTTATGTTGGAACATGGTGTTAGTAATGACCAGTCCATGTCCTGAGCAGAAATCCAACAGATATTTGCCATTATTATTAGCTTTGCTCTTTTCTCCAAATTTTCCCAAAATATTTTTGTATGTCTGACAATCATTTCCTACTCTGCTATTTAGATCCCCAACAAGGACCAACTTTTCATTTTTCATTGTGTCAGTTGCTTTAGAATTATCATGCGTTAAATAATTTTCCAATATCAAATTTAAGCAGTTCTGCTGAAGTAATTTTTTGAAATTCATACATATATATTTAAAAGAAAACCAAACTTTTCGTTAATTGTAGACATGTGCTTGAATTTTTCATCAACAGATGCAATTGCAGTATCTATAATTGAAAAATTGAGAAGACTTGTTTTGCTAATCTTCCTTCGCCATTAAAATTTTTTTTTTAATGAACAACAAATGATGTTAAACATTACTCTGGGTTTCCAATTGTGAATCTTTTTAATATCAAATATTTATATCCAATGGTATTTTTTCAGAGATTCTTCACCTTTGTCTTTTGCTTAAATCTGCAACAGTACAATTACTTTGGAAAAATAATGAATTCAAACAAAAAGAAAGTGCACATATATTATCTAGCAGTATTTTTTTCGTGTGTGTGTGTGTGTGTGTGTGAGGATGATAATTTTGGGAGGGAGTTAGCCATTAAAGGTGAATTAATTCTGTTATGAAAATTTTGGAAATAAAATTGCATTTTGACACATGCACCTACACATGTTTCGGAGGATAAAGTGTAGGGAAAATATTGCTACTTCAAAACTGCTGCATAATACTGAAAATATGTACATAACAGTTGACTTCATAACTGCCATTTATTTCGATTTGTAGGGAGTGATTGGGGGAAAACAAAAAAAGTTGAAATGAAAAAACCTACAGATTACGTTTATAAAAATTATGCGTTACATGATATGATTCAAGATTTACATATGATTCAAGATTTACATATGATTCTCTATAAAGCAAAATTTAAAAGTGCAAACCTTCGCACAATCTGTGAACTAACCTTCGAACTAAGATTATGAATAAAAAAGAAAACTTAATTAGGAACAGATGGAGGCTGTATTCATTTTTAGATTCAGATTTTCATGAATTTATAAAATAATTGTTTGACAAAAATAATTACCTTCAATCAAGTTCTGGGAGAATTTTAAAATGTATTGGTGATTAAAATAATTAGCCAAAAAATTGATAGTGACATTGATCTTCCAAAGTGATACAATATGAAGTGAAGAAAGTATGAAAGGATTTCTTATTTTGCACTGGCATTAAAAACTATAATTATACGATAAAAACAAGCAGCAAAATGAATATAACTGATAGGTATTTAGTCTGATAAAACTTAAATTCTAGTTACCGAGCAAAAGGCAAGTTGTAGTAGCTATGTTCAGTTGCTGTAGGCAACTGAACATAGCTACTACATACGCCAAATAATCTAGTTAAGTGTTCTTTTCAGTGTGAAGTATTATTGCCCCCTTCTAATGGACATTGTCAAACTACACTTCTTATCCATGTTCTTTCAGCAGGCAGACAGAATATTATCCAGGTTTGCTGGACGTGTATATAAGTCCAGTAAAGAAATGGTACGCTTACATATATGAATTTTATGGAATACAGGAGTTCCTGTTAGTTTTATATGTAGCAAACTCTGGTGCCCCAAAGTCTTGACGCCCATAGGCGATTGCCTAGGTTCACTAATGATAAAACCGGCTTTGCTCCTTTCTGCACCAAATTGCATAAAAATATGTTAATCTAAGGTAAATACAAAATAAGTAACAATTTATTAGTACAAAAATATTTATTACTACATCGGAATATATCAAAAAATATCAAACAACACAGTTTTATGTAAAGTACAATAAAATATTTATAAAAAATCATGAATATTAGTCACAAAGTTGTCAGGTGCAAGTACCACAATTATTATATAATACTCACTAGCTTATTGGGGTTGTTTCATTCTTACACCAATCTAATTGGTTCACGGACAATTCATTGCAGAAAATTCATCGAATGGAAAATTCATCACAGAAAAATTCATCTCACAAACTATTGATCGCTGAAAAAATTCGCCAGAAAACTGAAACGAATTGCGTTGATACTGATATATAAAAAGCACGTGCAGTGCAAGATAAATTTCACAAAATATAATTTTATTATGTATCTATGTATTAATCCGTGCGGTTAGACGAGTGGCTTGTTGCTTCACAACCATATGCCTGGGAAAGGAGTGTCCTGGGTTCGATTCCCATCGCTGACGTGAGGAGTGTAGGATCTTTTTGAGACATAGTCAAGTTAGCCGGTCTTGGGCGAGGACTGCAAAGTTTTTCTCCCCAGTTTATGTGGGGTTCTTCCTCCCACAAGCAAACAGAAAACCGGCCTTGAGCAGATAATGCTTCCACAGACATAGGATACACTGGGAGGCATAGAGAAAAACACCTTATCCTCGTATAACAGTTGCAGTTATAATTTTGTAAATATTAATATTCCATCAACAGAATCTGTAGTAACAAAGTAAGAAAGAATATTTATACCATTTTAGGACGAAATAGAAATTAGGAAACTCACCAATCAATAAAATATTACTTTCACTGTATAAGCATAAAAAATATTATGAAAATCTAAATAAATAATACATAGATCTATCCCTCTTTTACCTTTACGGTGTCGAGGGTTTCTATTCCTTATAACTGCAACTGTCATACGATGATTAGGTGGTTGGCCTATGCCTCCCAGTGTATCCTATGTCTATAGAAGCGTTACGTTCACAAGCCCTGTTTGACTGCTTGAGGGAGGAAAAATCCCATATAAACTGGGGAGATAAACCCTGCAGTTTAGTCCTTGCCCAAGACCAGCTAACTTGGCTATGTCTGAGAAAATCCTACACTCCTCACACCAACAACGGGAATCGAACCCAGGACACTCCTTTCCCAGGCATATGGTTGTGAAGCAACCAGCCACTTGGCTAACCATGTGGACTAATACATAGATACATAATAAAATTATATTTTGTGAAATTTATCTTGCACTGCATTTACTTTTCATATATCAATATCAATGCAATATCATTTCAATTTTCTAACGAATAACATTTTCAGCGATCAATAGTTCGTGCAATGAATTTTTCTGTGATGAATTGTCTCGGCGATAAATTGTCCGGACACGATCTAATCAGTGATTTTTCAATGTGATATATAACTCAATTTTCAGTCAAAAATAATGGAGCTGCCTACTTTTTTGCAGCTATGTCTTCAAATGTTACAAGATGTAAATTCAAACATCTTTCAAGTTTTATCAAAAATTAGCTACCTTATCCACTCACCAAAAGATCATTCTCGTCACCTTAGATCATTCTCATATATAATGATCCCCCGAACCTGCTACTACCAGTCAGAATTGGAAGACAATGCCATTTAATACTCTACTCATTTTTTAGCTTTTTTTATTCTAGTGCCTGTGTGTGTGTATACATATAATAATTATTATTATTCAGGCCTCCATGGAGTCAAATGACTCATCGTGGGAGGCCCACCCTAGAAAGCACAACGTTTATCATCACTACTTCTATTCCTGTTAGTACATCATCTTCTGTCTTAGAGATCCCAATAATCTTTGGACAGGCTGATGCTATAAGAACCACCAATTCATCTCCTTTATTCTGGTACTCCTGTCATTAGCATAAAGAATAAAAATGTCACTGTTTCCATATCTATCATTATCCCCTCCAGACTCCACTGGCTTCAGCATTACCCAATGTATTCCCCCCCCCTTTTTTTCCCAAGTACCTATTCCCACAAGAGGACATCTGTGACCATCCTGATAGTTCTAGTTTTCCTGTATTGACACATCGATTCGTTTAGAGAACAGCATTCTCTCTCTCTCTAGATGCCTATGTTCTTCCTCATTCAAATGTAAGCCATCTCTCACATACAGTTCCTTTCTGTCCTCAAATGCCCTCCAAGTATCCACGTATTCCACACCTCTCTCTTTTGACACATTCTGGCCTATCATACCATTCATTATCGATGCTCTTCTCCTCAGCTCTGGATTATCATACCTAGGCAACACATACTATCCTACCTGAGTCCTTCTATACAACCTCAAGCATGAACCTCAGATCTCTTGCCACCCGATTCACACTGCAAAAAAAACCTGTCAGAAGTGGGATATATCTACTCTATATTATTCATATAGATTAGATATATCCCACTTCTGACAGTTTTTTTTTGATAAGCCGAAATTTGAAACGTTTTTTGTCTTACCAGCCCGGAACGGTGCCAAGGGAGCAGAGCCCCCCCCCCCAGTATACATACATATATATATATATCATATATATATATGTATACATATATATATATATATATACATATATATACATGTATATATATATCATATATATATATGTATACATAGTATACATATATATATACATACATATATACATATATATATATATACATATATACATATATATATATACATATATATATATATATGTGTGTGTGTGTGTGTGTGTGTGTATATCCACGAAGACTGCTTTGGTATAAAGGCAAAATATTAGCTTAATAAATATATAAAGCGTAGTTAATTATTGTCCCTAGACATTTGTCCAGTCCAGTCCAGTGTTTTTCTTCTGTCCAGTTTACTGGACAGAAAGAAAAACAAATGGAAAAAATCAGAGAAGAACTTAACTTTATGGAAACAATAACTACAACACTAAAAAAGAGCCAATTAAGCTGGTTTGGACATGTTTCAAGAATGAACATAGAAAGACTATCAAACATATTATTAAATGGCAGAATTGAAGAACAGTCCAGAAAAGGAAGAAGAAAAAGATGGATTGACAGCATAAAAGAAAGCACACACTTAAACTCCATACCAGAACTACACAGAAAGAAATGGCAAAAATTTGTCTTTGAGGAATTCAACCTGCCATGAGCAGAAGAGACATTTGTTTCTTCCATTTAAAACATTTTATATGGAATTTTATTTCGTTCATTTTTATTAACAATATCTATAAAAATAATACCTCTTAACCAACATGAACCAAGAAAATAATCTTCGTTCCCTGTTATCTCCTACATTTAAAACTCCAGTAGTCCAATTTAGCTATCCAAAGTCTCACTAAAATATATGCCTTTTTAATTTTTATTTAATTTTTTTTAAATTTAATTTGAATAAGCCTATTTGAAAACATTTTAAAATTCACTAACTTTTTACTTCATCATTTTGTGCAAACATTAACTTTCATTAAATCATCTTAACTTTTTATTTCATTCATATCCCAACTTTTTCAAAAATGTGAAAACTTCTATTTATATGTTCTAAATCCTAAATTATTTAGAAAAACTTCCAAATTACTTAGAAAAGACTAAAAAAATAGAGAAAAGCTATAACACTGGAGGAAAAATTAGAAGTTTATATGTTCTAAATCCTAAATTATTTAGAAAAACTTCCAAATTACTTAGAAAAGACTAAAAAAATAGAGAAAAGCTATAACACTGGAGGAAAAATTAGAAGTTATAAAGAGATATGAACATAATGAACGCACAGTCGACATAGTCAGAGCTACAGGAATTTCGGAATCAACTTTAAGAACAATAAGAAATCAAGCAGAGAAAATAAAAGAAAGTTGTAAAAGTGCGACTAGAATGTCAACAACTAAGATAATACAGATAAAGGTACAATTATGGAGAAATTGGAAAGGATGTTGGCCCAATGGATTGAACATGAAAATCAACATGCTGTTCCTTTATCCACCTTGATTATCCAGGCTAAAGCGAAAAGTTTGTTTGATGATTTGAATGCTATAGATCCTGATCCTAAAATGCAATCTTTTGCTGCAAGTTTCACCAGTCAGCTTGCGAGGCTGCAGGAGCTGATGTTGTTGCTGCTAAGAACTTTCCAGCAAAATTTCTAAGTGTTCAGGAACATGGTCGAGATTGAACAATTGCCTCAGCAAGTGTTCAATTTCGACGAAACGTGGTTGTTCTGGAAGAGTATGCTGAGTAGAACATTTCTATCAGCACAAGAAAAGAGGGTCCCAAGTTTTAAAGCTTCCAAGGATGTCTACTTTGCTGTTAGGAGGAAATGCATCTGGAGATCATAAAACTAAAGCACTGATGGTTTATCACTCCGAACACCCAAGCGCACTCAAAGGAGGATTTGCCTGTTGTACGGCAGTCTAATAAAAAAAGCATGGATTACTGGAGCTGTGTTTGAGTCCTTCTTTTGCAATGAACTGCATCGTGAATTGAAGGCTTATTGTGACAGGATAAATGTACCTTTTAAAATTCTTCTGCTTCTGGACAATGCACTAGGACATAATCCAAGCATTGATGAAATTGATGAGAATATGAAATAATTCATTCATTAAAATTTCTTTTGCTCACAGGTGTAAAAGTTCATTTTTTTATCCTTCTGAAGAAACCCCTATCCCTATCTCACCCATGCTAAATTCAACTCACTTTATGCAATTTCGTGTTACGCCATTATTTCATAGAACCAATTAATCGCATAAAGTGACGGACACCTGTAGTGTGAATGAATTCAAGAACAGGTATGACAGCTAGTGCGAATGGTATGGCCTCTTGCGATGAGTTCCTGACTTCCTCTTAATAATAATAATATTTGAACACAGAAGAAGAGTTATTCCCTTTCAAAAAACTATCATATTAAACTATATACTCACTTTGTGCACATTCTGATCCATTTACTTTCTAAAGGACAAGCCCACACAACTGCTCTCTGGGGTATCACACTTCCATGAAGAACTGTAGATGAAGTAATATCTGGTTGTTCTCTAGAAGTATTTGGTAAGCAGGCATAATTTGATTCGCAATTATCGACATGCTTTCTTGGAAGTAATGATGCAAGTTCATTTTGCCTTGAAGGAGTATATACATTACGAGTGAACCCAGCTACGTTTTGATATCTGGTAATATGAGAACATTGATTTCCAACTGCTGGTGGAAGTAAAAGATATTCCCAGGCATGATGAAGAATATCAAGAATATGCTCTCCAAATAATCCGGAATCAAAAGTTTCTGTGACAACCAAGGATACTCTGAAAATAATATATAAAAAATGTATAAAGATTTAAAAAATTGTGGCATAGGTCATGTAAATATAACATTTGCTATAGCAAATGTTATATTTGCTATAACATTTGCAATATGCAAAAAAAATATTTGCTATAACATTTGCAAAAAACACGAAGGTTTGGTTTGGAACAATGCAATATGCTTTCCACTATTCCAAACCAAACCTTCGGTCCCACTAGGATAGTAAGAATCAATGGTATGTTTTTTTTTTGATACTTTGCATATCTTAATTATTATTATTATTATTACTATTGTTGTTGGAATAGCAATACAAATTATCTACACAACAAACTAAGGATAATAGCAAGCAAACTATATTGATTAAAAAAAAGACACTGCTCTGACACACATAAAAATACCAATCTATAAAGCATTATGTGAAAACATTTTAAGATATGCAATTACATCATATGCATTCTGCTCAGACTACAAACTTAACAGAATATAACTGTTGCAAAATAAAATGGTAAAACTGATATTCTAGGAACAAAGAGAACAGCAAACACTTATACAGGCAGCAAGGAACAGAAAACAAAATATTTAAGGTGAAAAACTTATGCCACTACACAATCATGCTAAAATATCACTTCAGTCCAACTTACAGAGTAACCAGATATTAGATATCATATTAGATAACAAGTCCACAAACTACATAACATATAAGTATCATAATCACTATGGAAAAGCCACCCGAAGCTTCTACATATCTGACATGGTTTCTGTCATCGAATATGGTTCCTAGGTTTTGGTCATCGAATTTTTCATTCAATAATAGAAACCTAGAGACCTACAGAGATCTGAAGAAGGCTCTATATAGATATTATAGCAAGACTGAAAATTAGAGGGAAATTACACATGCACACACACACACAAACAAACAAACTTATAACAAATTCCTCTCAAACACCATTAAAAGGACACAAACACACCACATTCAAATCAACCCCCTCCCTTCAAAAAGATTAAAACAGGCTCATGAAGTGGTAATCCATCAACACATGCACTCGCCTCTACATGTCAACCAGAAAAAAGCATTTACACACACACACAATCCAACCACAGATGCAGAAACCCTTGACACTTCTGCACCTGGCAGAAGAAGGCAAATCCATTCCGATAATAGGGTAATCAATGTGTTTCATGGGATAAGTGTTTATTATTATACATTGGAAAATTAGTTTTTCTTTTATGAAAATTCTAGTTTTTAAAATGGTAACTATTTTGCTTGTACAATAGTTGGAAAATATGTATAAAGCATATGATTTCGTGTGTTAGACAAATTTGTACATCGCCTTATTCCTTTCTCCCCCTTCAAGATGAATTGAGTCTTCCAGCCAGGGTTTTCACATCTGTGGTCAGACAGTATATCTTCATATATATGTTTCCAAGCACATACATATAAACAGTTAAATATACAACTGGCTCGTGATTGAAACAAAACCACGAAACCACCACCATCTATTATCTTCTTCAGATAAGCTCTGCAGAAGCTTCAAGGAAGAAAGCAAAAATGCCACCCACAATAACAAACAAGTATATCAAAAAGAATGTACTCAGTAACTTGTATGCTGAATTTTTGTAGAGAAGTAAAATATCTGTATTAAATACAGAATCTATAAAAAAAATATTGAAAGAAAAACAAAAAAGACAAAATGCAGAAAATTATGTATCTTAATATAAAATCATTGCATTATTATTACTACTATTGAACTATGTGTTGTATTACTGCATTGTATAGTGAATTGTATGCACATTCGTACCAATCCATATGTAAATTTCTTTCTCTTTCTTTCTTAATCTTCCCCTCTTTTACCTTTACTGTGTCAAGGATTTCTATTCCTTATAACTGCAACCATTATACGAGGATAAGGTGGTTGGTTCTATGCCTCCCCCATATGTAAATATGATGGATAAATATTTAGGTAGTTTTTAAAAAAATGTATATTTATAAAGAATTAAGTACTCTGTATTTTGTACTGTACAAATAATATGTCTCATTGCATATATATGTAAATACTCTGTATGATAATAAACCTTGTCATTGTCAAAAAAAAAATTATTGTATGGGCACCTCCATGGAATCAGAAGACATATCGCAGGAGACCCAAACTATCCGCACAAGCTATCATACCTCTCAATCAACCTATTAACAGACAAAGCACTCACAACTGACTCTGGCAACAATTTCACTTATTCACAACTCTCCAAGCAAAAAATCTAGTCCTCACAATCCTATGAACCACACCTTTATTCAACTTCCAGGGATAATCTCTTATTCTGATCTCTCTACCAGATGCTGAAGCATTTTCCCTGCATCAATTACATAAAACCTTTTAAGTAACTTAAACGTTTTTATCATATCCCCTCTTTTTCTCCTACAAACCAACTTCTGCAATCCACACACCCTCTATCTTCTTCACCACTTCCTCATCCTCAAGAAACTCAGGAGACCAGACCTCAGCACAGCAATCCAGATGTGGACATATCAATGCCTTATAAAGTGGAATAACAACTTCTTTATCTCTACTTGATAATGTGTTCTTCAATAGCCAAGTAATCTTATGAGCTATGTTCTCTAAACTTTAACTCTCTGTCTACCACCACCACCTTTAAATCTCTAGTTTTATTTATTTCCTGGACTACAGTTCCATCAATGTGGTACACAGCTTGTAACTGATATATCCAAAAATGCATAACTTTACATTTCTCCACATTAAACTGACACCTTTTGTTCAAAACATTTCTGGAACTCATCTTCTGAAATGCTTTTTATTACTGTTACCACAAGACATCGAATGTCAGAAAATTTGTGTCCTTTCAAGGCATTCTTCAATTTTGTGAGCAGCCAAAAGTTTCAAGGGCTAAGTCTTGTGAATACAGAGACTGTTATTGCATCATGTGCAGTGGCATTGTTGCAATGGATGATCCAATTGTTTGACTAAAGTTCAGGTCTCTTCTTATGAACAGCTTCAAGTAATCTTGCCAGTATTTCTAAATAATAATGTTGGTTCGCTGTTTTTTCTTGTTTAATGAATTTGAACTGAACTATACCCTTATTATAAAAAAAAATATTAAAAAAAAAAAGCAATGTCATGATCTGCAATCATAAAATTTGTGCCTTTTTCAGTCTTAGTGATTGTTTTGGCATTTTGTTTCCAGATCATACTGAAAGCACCAAGTTTTATCACCGGTAATAACTCTATCAAAAACAGCCATTTGTGAAGAAAGATCAGAACAAACATCAAACTTCACTGCTTTTGTTACTCAAAATTTGCAGAATCCCTATGCAGAAATTTTGTTCATTCTTGAATCATCCATCAAAATCTTCATACTATTTTTCTGCCTAGACTTAATTCTTCTGCCATTAACAATATACTTAATTGTCTGTTGGACCGAACTAAATGCTGTACTTCTTCCATATTTTCAAATATATGATAGGTTTGTGGTCACCCAGTTCTTTCATCGTCTCTCACCTCATCCTATTCTTCTTGAAGAGGAATATAAGATGTTAGTGTTAGAAAAAAAAAAGCTGCAGAAAAGATGTGCAATTTTGAGTAATAATTACCAATATTGCTTGAATTAATGTTGTACTGTTTATTTTTAATAACTTAGTATGTCTGCATGATTTTTGACATGATTTGTGTGATTTATTAATTGAAATTGCCTTCTTTAAACAGAACACAATAGCGGTACTCATGAGATCAACCATGCAGGTGTTGACCGGTGCGAGTAGGCAAGCACCGCAAAACTCAAGTGGCATTAATAAACAGACTTCAAAAATGGTTCAATGTCGTGAGTGTAATATATATGCATGGCAAAATGTAAGAGATGTGTTTGTGGAAAGACTGAACAGGAGATGGGATGAAAGTGTGAATTTGTAGGAAGTGCGAATATTAGACCACAAGTTAATGAATGACATACATGAAAGAAATGGAATGAAAGCTAGTGAAACTGAGGGAGTGAAAGAATGCAAGAATGTAGAAGAGAACATTAGTGATAAGGGAGTGAAAGGAAGTATGAATGACGAAATAGAAGTGAGTTGCATAGAATGAGAGGTAGTGAGAGTACAGGAGTAATAGAGAGTGAAATTGTCAGAATGCAAAATTTGATGAAAATGAAAAATGAAATGAGGAATATGCAGAGTGATATTAGGCATTTAGTGGAAACTAATGAAAGTGTACCAAAGAATAGAATGAAAGAAAAAAAAAAGGTAAAAGAGATGACAAGTGATTCCAGAACAGCAATGTATGGAGATTCCATTGGTAGAGGATTAGTATGAATGAAAGGAAGTATGAATGACGAAATAGAAGTGAGTTGCATAGAATGAGAGGTAGTGAGAGTACAGGAGTAATAGAGAGTGAAATTGTCAGAATGCAAAATTTGATGAAAATGAAAAATGAAATGAGGAATATGCAGAGTGATATTAGGCATTTAGTGGAAACTAATGAAAGTGTACCAAAGAATAGAATGAAAGAAAAAAAAAAGGTAAAAGAGATGACAAGTGATTCCAGAACAGCAATGTATGGAGATTCCATTGGTAGAGGATTAGTTAACAAGAGAGTCCATAAGGTCTGCTATCCAGGAGGGAGAATAGACAGGAGGAGGAAATGAGCAAGAGAATTAGTGGTGGCTGTAGGGACAAATGATTTAAGTGGATATAAGGAGCACGTAAGGGTGAATATCAGGAGGTTATTGAGAAGAGTGAAAGATAACAATATAGTGGGAAAGGTTGTCAGTGTGTTGGCAAGGTATGACAATGATGAGTTGAAATGGAGAGCCAGAATCATGAATGGTAAGCTAGTGAAGCTGTATGAGGAGAAGAGAATATGGTTTGTGGATACATGACATGTGTTTGAGGGAAGAATGGAATTATATAGGCATGATGGGTTGCATTTGAGTGGCTTTAGAGTGAGTGCACTAGAGAAAGCATTGTAAGATGAAAGTGCAGTGTGTGATGCAAGCAAAAGAAAAAAAGTAAGAGATGAAGTGAAGGATCAGGAGAGTGGTACCGAAGGGCAGGCATAGTGGGGAAATCACAACCAAGAAGTGGCTTGGATAGGACTGGTTATAGACCTAAAAATGAACTGCAGCTTTTGTTTGCAAATGTCAGAAGTATCAGAAATAAGGGAGATGAAATGGTTTCACTGATTGCCCAAAAATGTTGGAATAAGTGAAAGATGGTTGAATGAAGAAAATCTCCTAATTGGAAGGATACAGAATTTTTCACGAACATAGAAAGGACAAGAAGGGGGGGGGGTGCCACTGATGATAGCAGAGAAATTATGTCACATAAGGTAGACATGAAAGAGGGAAATAGTGGCAATGGTTATGAAGCAGTGTGGCATAAAGCAGAGATTGAGAGGAAGACATATTTAGTTGGATGATGCTATAGGCCAGGGAATATGGAGGGTGGTGATGATGAAGATAAACAACTTGGATTAGTGAACAAAGGAATGGTAATTACTATGGCCAATTTTAATTAATTATGGCAGTATAGATTGTAATGTAATCCTTCAATAGATAAATCAAATATAAATAACTCATCTCCATTGCATATAGAATTCATCTCCCCATTCACTTCAGATGAAATAAAACAAGCATTAAAACAAATGAAAAATGGAAAAGAAAAAACCTGGTGAAGACCTAATTCACATAGAATTAATTAAATGGGGAGGAAACAGTATAATTCACCATGTCACAAACTTACTAAATCTATGCCAAGAAGAGGGGAAGATACCAGAAAACTGAAAAAATGCTACTCTGATACTGTTATTTAAAAAAGGGAACAAAGAAGAAGTAAAGAACTGTAGACCAATTAGTATTCTCTCCAATCTGTACAAAATTCTCACAAAAGTAATAACAACAGGTTAACCCCTCTTCTAGATTCAAATCAACCAGTAGAACAAGCAGGATTCCGTAAAGGTCTTAACACAGTTGATCATATACATGCAGTAAAACAAATAATACAAAAAGCTTAGAAGAAAACCAATTGCCTCTCTGTTTAGCCTTTATTGATTATGAAAAAGCATTTGATTCCATCAAAACTAATGCAATAATCAAAGCATTCCAGAATCAGGGAGTTCCTGGAGAATATATGGACCTCCTCCAGGAAATATACCACACTGCAACAGCAACAATCCAACTTCGCACAAGTAGCAATAAAATATAAATTGAAAAAGGCATCTGACAAGAAGACTCGCTATCACTCAAAATCTTTACAGCAGTCCTTCAAGAAATATTTAATAATATAAACTGGACAAACCTTGGTAAAAAAATTAATAACAGAAACTTAGCACACCTAAGATATGCAGATGATATCATAATTTTTGCAAACATTCTGGAAGACCTTAATATAATGATAGAAGACCTATATCATGAAAGCAGAAAAGTCAGTCTAAAAATAAACAGAGAAAAAACTAAAATCATGTTGAATCATTTTGTAACACCAAAAAATATAATAATATAAAACAATTTTTTGGAAAGAGTCTCTTCATATACATACATCTCATTGATCTAAACTGGGGACTCCAAAAGGAAATAATTAGGAGAGTTCAACTTGCCTGGGGTGCATTCAGAAAACTGAAGAGCATTTTTCAAAACAATGATGTCCCACTCTGTTTAAAAAGGAAGACATTTAACCTGAGTATACTTCCAGTCATCACATATGGTTGTGAAACTTGGTAGCTAACAAAAGCACTGGCAAATAAACTAACAACTCAAAGAAAAATGGAAAGGTTGATGCTAGGCATCACATTAAATGATAAGAAGCAAAACACACAATAAGAAGCCAGACTCACATCACTGACATCATTCTTCATCATAAGTGACTAAAATGGAAATGGACGGGACATCTATCCAGAAGAGAAGATGAGTGATGGACCACCATACTAATGAACTGGATTCCAAAAGAAGGGAAACAAGGCCAAGGATGTCCTAAAAGAAGGTGGAGAGATGAACTGTCAAATTTTGTTGGGAAAAACTGGTCAATGATTGCCAAGAACAGAGAAAAGTGAAAAGAACTGGAGGAGGCCTTCGTCCAGCAGTGGACAGAAAATGGCTGAAAAGAAGAAGAAAGAAGAAGATTGTAATGAAGAGATAGCATTTAGAAATAAGGAAAATGAATTTCTCGAGGTCTTGAGACATAACTATCTCAGGCAGCATGTGAAGAAGGGCAAGCAAGGATTGAAAGGTGTAGATCTGATCATTTCATCAGAGGATGGAAATCAAGAACAGAGCCCTGTGGCACACACCACTAGTCACAGGCCTGCTGGACTCCACTCCTGAATGAAATCTGGAAGAAGAAAGTATTTTGGAGGCAGTACAAGATAAATAATGGCAATAATCAGTTACAGGAAGAGTATAAAGAACAACCAAGGAGAGTGACTCAGTAAGAAAACAAAAGGGCAGTAGGAGCAGAAACAAGAGAAGAAAAACCCTAGAGAGTTTTTAGATATGTGGCAAGTAGAAGGAAGAATGATTATGGTAGAAGACATTGTTGAGGTATTCAGTGATCAATTTATAAGGCTTCATCAATTTCATGGAGTACAGTTCCATCAATCCTTTCGCCCCAAAATGCATAACCTTACACTTTGCCACATTAAAATTGACATACGTTCTCCTTTGCCCAGACTGTTAGTCTATCAAAATCATCCTGCAAAATTTTAGCATCATCTGTATTAACTATACCCAATTCTGCATCATCAGCAAACATTGAATAGTTCCTCTCAGTTTCTTTCCTATATTGTTAATGAACAAATTAAATAGTAGTGGCCCAAGAACAGAGCCTTGTGGCACACACTACTAGTCACAGCCCTTCTACTCGACTCCACTCCTGAATGAGCTACTCTCTGATATCTCTTCATCAACTAAACAACCTCTTATCCACTTCACCAACTTTATATCCATTCCCAAGTGCTGCAATTTACTAATTAGAATTCCATGTGGTATCCTGTCAGAAGTTTTTCCAAAATTCAGCAATATCACTGTAAATTCATTACCTTTTTCCAACTCAGCTGTCACAGTATTGTAAAATGTGAGCAAGTTACTAGGGGCATGACCCACTCTTCACAAAAACCATGTCCCCCCCGCAGCCACCCATAGTTTCCCATTTCTGTCTATCCATTCCTGCATTTTGCTCGTGACCAACTTCTCCAATTCCTTGACTATGACACCTGATATGCTGATTGGTTGGTAATTTGCTACATCAGTGTTAGAGCCTCCTTTATGCAATGGAACTATTTTCTCCTCTTTCCACCCCTTGGGACTAACACAGAACTGAGACTTAGATTAAATGTGGTCAAAGGCACTGCCAATTCCCTAGCACCTTGTAATAAAACTCAAGCTAGTATACCATCTAATCCCACAGCTGTATTCACATTAAGGTTCGGTAATATGCTTTGCACCTCCAGCTCATTTACCTCACTTTCTATAAGCCTTTGCCTCTCTCTCGTCATTGCAATGTCACCACCTGGATGATACTCTAATAAAGTGTTCACTTAGTAATTCTACTATTTCACCTGATTCAATTACCTCCCTACCATCAGCATTTGTTAAAGTCATTCTGCCATAAACATTCTTCCTTTTACTTGCAACATAACCGAAAGAACTCTTTTGGGTTATCTTTGGACTGCATTGCTAATTTCCTTTCATACTTTGCTTTGCCTTTCTTACCACACTGGTTACCCTTCTGGCCTGTGCTTTGTACTGCTCATATGCCTGTTGTCACCTTTCTCCTTGAATTCCTTCCAGAATTTTTGTTGTTGTTTTCATAGCTCCAGCTTAATGGTATTCATTCATTTAACTCCCTCTTGATTTATTCTCCTGAATTAGTTATGCAGTCTGCTATTACTTCCTTCTCATGCACTATCAATACTCAGCCCATGACACTAATCCAAGCAATCTCCTAATCTTGTCATACTTATCAGTTTTGTAATTCCACATATATTCCCTCTTAACTGGAAATTCCACAAATTTAGTCTCAGGTCAAAATCATATGATCTAGCACTGAGAGTACTCGATCTAGTAATTACATCAGAGAATTTATTTATAATCAATATGACCATATTGCCACCAATTTCATAACTTTAGTAACTACACAAATTCTATTTCTTTCTTCTCATGTGTCTTCTTCTCCTTCTAATCTCTCATAATAATTATCTGTCCTCCACTCACACTCATTGAGCTTATTTGCTGATACACACTATCCCCATCATCCTTTACATTTTCCTTTATCCCCCCCCCTCCCCGGGTCTACAGAAGCATCCATATGTATAATTTGTTCTACTGGCTCTACAGAAGCATCCATATGTATAATTTGTTCTACTGGCTCTACAGAAGCATCCATATGTATAATTTGTTCTACTGGCTCTATCTCACACCAGATGGCCTCAAATGTGCTATTTTTACTGGTCTGCAATTGAACTTCTACTCTCTTTGGTTGCGGTCCATTGGCTATTATCAGTAATATTCCTTCCCCCATTCTTTTCTCTCTATCCTCCCTCAACATACTAGACCCCTTCAGATTCTATCCCACTAATTGTATCAGTCAGCCATGTCTCACCAATGCCAATAACCTTTGGCCAGGATGAACTAAACAATTCCCCAAAACTCCTCTCCCTTGTTCTAAATTCTTCTGGCATTAGTTTACATAAAGTGCAAAAGCCCATTAGGCCCACTGCTGTCCTGATGCTTTATACAAACCTTCCTGTTCTGCTTTGTTACCTGTGGTACTGACTTAGGCATTTTATGCATACTCTTATACTCAATTGTCTCACTGTCATCTGTATACCCGCTCAGCAGTTCTCCCCCCAACAAAAAAAGCTCTAGTTTCCTTGATTTTGCACATCCACTTTCACTTCATTCAACAACTTTTTCTGGATGCTTAACACCATATCCATTCAGATGCAAACCATCTTTCCTGTACAAGTTCTTTCATCTGTCAAACTCGCTCCACACATCAACAAATTCCACATCATTACTCTTGCATAACCTATGCATCGACTCATTTGCTACTCACTATTTTAACTTGTTCAATCTTTTCTTTTGCTACTTTCATGTCCTCCCTCATATTATACTTTTCTCCTTTCAAATCTGGGTATGCACATCCAGCCAAAACAATTAACTCTTTCACTTTACCCTTTTGTGCTCTGATAGCCTCACTAACATTGTTAATTTTTTGCCTAATTTTGCCATTCTCTCTGTCTCTCTCTGTAAAATCACATCTCTTATGATAAAATCACCATACAAGACTCTAATTAATTTTTCCTTCTCCCTTAGTCAAACATTCATTTCTCTTTTCTCACATTCTTTCTTTCTTTCTGCTATCAGCTGACGTTTCTACATTTGCTCCAGTTCATGCTTTGTCCTGTGTATCGGTTTGCATAACCAAGCTATATCTCTCATTATGGCCAACTCTTCATTCTTTACATCTGTTAAACTATTATTCTTTCAATCCTCACTTTTACTCCCTCACTCTCTCTCTCTCTCTCTCTCTCAATTGTGTCACTTTTAATCTCTCTTTCCATGTTATCTTTCATTACACCATCACCACATTTTCATATGTAATCGCTGTTCCATCCAGCATTTCAATCTTGCAACCTGACCTGCACGTCTGACCCCTCACTTTCATAGAATTTTCGGCACACTCTCCAACCACTATCACTTTTAAACACAAGCTTATTTTCTTTAGGTAATGCGTACATCTCACAGACATTGCACTGAACAAATTTCCTCTGAATGAATTAAACAATGAAACAAAGATACCTTGGACACCATTGCTCTGCTTTACATTGGTGTCCAAGTGCCACAATATGTAACTTAAAATGCAGAAAGACTATATTAACTATATTTAAATAAAAATTTTAACTTAAATCTCATCAATACCACAATGCAAACTATTTCTACTACAATTTTTAACTAATATTGCTATGTTTTTCTAAACTAAACAACTTAGCTTTTGGAGCTCTTCAAACACAGGTCTGCTACACAATGCCACCTATTTTCAAGGTACTCTATGATAATGTTTATCAAAGAGTGCCATATAATGTTCATCAGCATAAAAAACCTGCAATATATTCTTTGGTGTGTTCTTCTCATAGGATTAATTGCCTTAGGACTTAATCCCAATTCCTCTCTGCTGCTCATGACTGCAGTCAGAAAATTTTCTGATACTTAGTTCTTTACTGTACAAATTTAGCAACTCATCCACATTTAACTTCTTCAAGCTGCTGGGTCAGGATGACAATCTTTTTTTTTTTTTTATGTGTGCTGATAATATCATCATTCTCCATGGCATCTATAATATTTACAACTTCTTTTCAACATATTCATACTTTGTAAGGTGACTACAATCTAGACGAGACAAATTATGTCAACTGTCCTGTTGATGTTACACCACCATCAAGCTTCTCTGGTGGTAAGCTTATCATTTGCATGAGATTCTTTTACACATTATACAACCACAGATAGACACAAGGCTTTAAGCAATGATCCCATCATCCAGTTCTGAAAGTGGTCCAACACAACCTAACAAAAACTTCAGTAGATACCAAAGGTGCATATAACAAGACTCAACTATATGCTATTTGAAATGCAAACGAAAGTTTTAAATTTAGATAAAATGTAAAAATCTATAAAACAATTATATTTTTATATTACCATTTCTGAACTTGGTAAATCATACAAAAAAAAAAGAAGCTTATTTGGAAATTTATTAAGGCTGAGATGCATTGTTATTTCTAATTTCTTCAAATAAACATTCCTAAAAATTAATTAATGAAAACATAAATGAAATAATGAAAAAAAAAAGATATATAATAAAAAAAAACATAGTTCTTACCGTTCAGGAATATCATTAGGAACTTGCAAGTCTGTTGATGGTTTATGAATTAAAACAATTTCATTATTCAAGAAATTTCTCTGAAATGCAGCTCTAGCTACCATACACATAGCTTGAGACATCTCACAAGCAAATATCTGTGAAGCACCATTTCTGGCTGCTATCATGCTGTAAAACAAAGTATCATACTCAATATGAAAAACGTTGATAAAGAATTTAACTCTGTGAAATGAAATACACAACAGAAAATAACGGAATCAATAAATTTTATTTCTGATATTTCTGTTATGTAGTTGATTTTCAGGGAATTAAGCTAATATCATGAGAAACACATTGAAAGTAAAAATGCTTCTTATGGAACTCAAGATAGCCTATTTTTTCCACTCTGTTTTAAGAGATGGTTGATTCTTCGGATTATGCCAAAGCATAATGGACATTTTAAAATATATCTCTTCATCTATAAATTTGAATACTTCTTAAAAAAAGAGCGCTGAGGTTCTACCCCATCTGAGCCTAAATCTCAACAATGAGTCAGCCTAAAATTTGGGTAATTGTTATTAGTAACTGTATGTCATATGTGCACACATACACACACACAGCTGGAAAAGAAGTCAACAGACACCACAGTGTGAGGAACAAATAACCATGGTTCCAACCTTAATAGGATATAGGACCTCCTTTCGCTGAGAAGGCTGCAGCATTCCTATGAGTCATACTTTCCACAAGCATACAGTAATCAATGGGAATTTTGGACAATTCTTCCTGTAGGTATGTAATTAGGTCCTGGACTGTTATGGAGTGGATGTCCCTTGACTCACCAGATGCTCCAGTTCATCCCACAGATGTTCAATAGGGTTTACAGGCCTCTGTGGAGGCGAGTCAAGTGTGGCGATGTTTATTTTCACAAACCACACAGCTACAGCAGCAGCCTTATAACATGATGCAGTGGTTTGCTGAAAGAGACAATGGTCAGTTCCATAGAAACGCCACAAAGTAAGAAGCATTGCATTGTCTAGAATGTTCAGATAACTCTTGGAGTTTAATGTTTGTGGCACCACAAACAGAGGGGTCCAAGGCCAAATCAAGAAAAACAAGACCATGCCGTCACACTGCCACCTCTGAATTTCATAGTTGGGGTTATGCACTTTGGTAAGAAATGTTCACCTGGCATCTGTCACACCCTGCTACACTGCTTATATATATATATATATATATATATATATATATCAAGATTGACATATCACGATCTTGTGTAATATATATCAAGATTTTTGATATATATATATATATATATATATCAAGACAATGGCTGATCGACAATCAGCTATTGTCAATTCACTGCTGGATAAGGTCTTTCCAAGATTACATCAAAACTGTCTGTCCATGGCTCCTTTCCTATGTCACTCTTGCAAATCTGATAATATCATCAATCCACCATGATTTAGGTCAACGTCATGGTCATTTTTCCTCTTGCAGAATCTAATCTAGTACTTCTTTTGTCAATCATTGGTCTTGTCTTTGAGTAATATGCCCAACCCATTGCCACTTCAGATGTTTCACTCTTCCTATGATGTCAGATACTTTGGTTTAATTTCTTATCCACAAATTCTTTTTCTGATTCAGTCTAGTGATATTATGCATACTTCTTTCCATACTAAATTGTGTTGTTCTTAATTTTTGAATTTCTTTTGCATTCAGTTTCACAGCCAGTCAATATAGGAATACATTGTTTAAAAATTTTTCTCTTCCAGTATAATGGTAATTGGCTGTTGTGCTAAGTATATGTAATGATCTACTTGATTAATTTTATCATTATTGATTTTTATTATTTCTGGTTGGATACAGCTATTGAACATAACTTGGGTCTTCTTTAGCAATTTGCTAGCAATTTGGAGTTTATGGATATGAGTCCTGAGATGCTTAAGGGTCAAAGCTGTATAACTGAGAGGAGACCTCCACATAGCCTTTAAAAGAATGCGGAGAACTGACCAATGCTTCTGACCTAATGTCCAATCCTCACCTTCTCGTTGTGAACCCTGTTGGGTATCTACCTTGATACTGAACGAACTGGGATGGACTGGCAATTTGGGATTTAGCCGACCAAACTGTATTCTTATTTGCTTAAACCAAAATACAAAACAATGGTACAACATGACAAAATTTCATGCTGGCTAGGGCGTCGCTCAGTTAAACAAGGCCCCCGTTGTTTTCGCCAGGGAACCAGGGAAAACAGCAAAAGATCAGCTACTGGAACAAATCTGAAAACACACCCCAACTCAACATCACCAGAGTTAAAGATCAGTACTATCAATATAAGAAGCCTGAATAGCAAAGAAATGGAGCTAGCTGAGGAATTAGATAAGCACCAGATCGACATAATAGGGGTGACTGAAACAAAAAAGATAAAAACTGGTGGGATCTTTCTGAGCAATAAATACAAAATGTTATATTCAGGCAATGACAATCGAGGAAAAGAATTAGCAGCCATAGTATTCAACACTAAATACGAGGCTAATCTTCTTGAATGGCAGGCAGTCTCAAGTAGAGTAATGCGGCAAATATCAGAATGGGGAACTGGACAATGAGACTTATTTGTGCCTATGGTCCCAAAGAAGGTTCTACTAAGGTAGAAGTGGAGGAACTTTTTGAGGCTTTAGAGAAAGCAACTGACACAATGAAAAAGGAAAAGTTGGTCCTTGTTGGGGATCTAAATAGCAGAGTAGGAAATGATTGTCAGACATACAAAAATATTTTGGGAAAATTTTGTAATAATAATGGCAAATGCCCGTTGGATTTCTGCTCAGGACATGGACTGGTTATTACTAACACCATGTTCCAACA
The DNA here is from genome assembly GCF_054136105.1 of Typopeltis vanoorti. Taxonomy (NCBI): domain Eukaryota; kingdom Metazoa; phylum Arthropoda; class Arachnida; order Uropygi; family Thelyphonidae; genus Typopeltis; species Typopeltis vanoorti. The sequence continues at coordinate 49,720,509 of NC_143561.1, forward strand.
TAAAAATGTGCACAAATTCACATGGAGAGAAGAGGCAAGGAATAAGAAAAGTCTCATTGACTATGTTATTGTTGATAGTGATCACTTATAATTTCAAGTCCTGAACAGAGGACTTGAAATTGGAAGTGATCACTATTTAGACTTGAGCAGGATAAAATTGAATTTCATACTGAAAAGAATTACATGTAAAAAAGTTTTAAAGAGAATAAAAGTGAGCAGCTCAGAAGTGAAATGTAGATTAAATACACAGATTATTGAAGAAAAAATGAAAGGGTTTGAGAACAGGAATCAAACCTTGGAGATTCAGTGGCAAGCCTTGAAGAAAACCCTGATTGATTCAGCCAAAGAGGCATGTAATGAGGTTGTCTGCAAGAATAGAAAAATCAGAACTCCATGGTGGACACAGTAAGTTAAAGAGATAGTGAAGGAAAAGAAGAAAGCATATCAAAAGTTCCTGGCAAATAAGTCAGCTTGTGCTCTTAGAGAATACAGAGATAAATGTAAGAAAGCTAAACACTGTGTAAAACTAGCTAAACAAAAGTCATGGGAGGAGTTTGGCAAGAACATAGAAAATAAATATCAAGAAGGTGGCAAAATATTCTGGAGGTTGTTGAAGAAGTTTAGAAATGGAGGAAAGAGTGCTGTAAGAGGAGTTAGAGATGATAAAGGTGATATGAAAACTGGAGAATAAACATCCTTTAAATATGGAGTAATTACTTTGAAAAACTGCTAAATGAAACAAGCAGTGATGACAGCTCAGTGATAAAAAACACTGACAGGCATGCAATCTGGAATACATATCTATACTTGAAGTAGAAAAAAGCCATCAAAGGCTTGAAATGTGGAAAGGCAGTAGGAATAGATGATATTCAACCAGAAATGCTGAAGTATGGTGGTATAAAAGTCTTACAGTGCCTGCACTGCATAGTTCAGAAAGCCTGGACAGAGGGACGAATTCCTGATGATTGGAGTACAGCTCTAATAGTACCCATATATAAAAAGTGAAATAAAATTGAATGTGAGAATTACAGAGGTATTTCCCTACTGAGTGTTCCTGATTAGATATATGCAAGTATACTTGAGAAAAGGTTGAGAAGAATTGTGGAAGAAAAGCTTGGTGAAGAACAAGCTGGATTCAGGTCAAATAGAGGCTGTCAAGATCAGATCTTCACTTTATGAAAAATAGTCGAGAAATCATGGGAATATAATAAAGATCTGTATTTAAGTTTTGTCAATCTGGAAAAGGCATATGACAAGGTGCCAAGAGAGAAGCTATTCAATACGTTACAGTTATATGGTGTCAATGGGGCATTATATCAAGCAATACTTCATCTTTATTTGAGTTGTAAGTCAGCAGTTAGAATTGAAGTACAGGAAGATGGTTTAATGTTAAATCTGGTGTCAGACAAAGATGTACATTATCTCCTCTGTTATTCATTATCCATGTGGATCACATTATGAAGGTAAGTGGAATTAAACCTGATATCAAAATAGGAGATGTTAATGTCAGCTCTTTGCTTTATGCAGACGATATTATACTGCTAAATAAATCTGCTACAAGTCTGCAAGATTCCCTGACTAAATTGGATAACTGTTGTAATAGATATGGTATGAAAGGCAGCAATAAAAAGGACAATGAAAATAGGCAGAATCGTTGAAAATGTCAACTGTGTTGTGAACAGGGAACCTGTAGAACAAGTAAAACATTTCATCTACTTAGGCACGATTTTTAGTGAAGATGGTAAATCAAATAGCGAAACAGACAAGAGAATCAACAAAGCTGGTATGGTGGGAAGTCAAATGAATAAATTCATATGGAATAAGAGAGAAATTTGTCAGAACACTAAATTAGCTGTATACAAGACAGTGTACCAGTTTTAACTTATGGATCTGAGAGCTGGGTCAGAAGTAAAACATTTGACCAAAGACTAGAGACCGCAGATATGAGAGTCCTAAGAAAGATTAGAGGCATGAACAGATGGCATCAATGGCAATATTATATTAAGAACGAGGATATTAGGAAAGAACTTGACATTGTCAGCATCCAGGAATGCGTTAGCAAAGCTAATATCAGTTGGTATGGTCACGTAAACAGAATGGGCGAGGAAAGATTAGCAAAACAAGTGTTCTCTGGCAGGAAAACAACCCAAAGGAAGATCAAGATATAGGTGGATTGATACGGTACAAAGTGCCTTAGACGATAGAAATATAAGATCTGATAATGTTTTAGTTTGACAAGTAACAAACTGATTTGGAGGAAAATTGTAGATAGTTAGGAAGTTAGTAATGATGTAAATTTTTCATGTAGTACTATTATATCCTGTACACCCCTTGAGGGTACATGGCAGAAATTTGATGATGATGATGAGGATATGAGTTCTGTAATTCATGAGCAGTTGAAGTAAAGATAAATATGTTATCTGCAAAGCATAAATGGCTTAAATATCTTCCATTTATCTTCAGACCTTTTTTCTTCTCAATCAAGAAGTTTGAATATTTCTTCTAGGCATGCTGATCCTTTTGCAGTTACATGGAATCTGTTACATGCAAGGTAGCAACAATGGAGATTGTAGAAGTAGACCATGGAGATCATCTCTTCTTGCAGAATTGAGAGAGAAATGGTTGATGATTTCTGGTCATATAGTTAAGAGCATAGGTTTGCTTGATAGTGAAAAATTCTCACTGAAAAGATGTTTGAGATTAATAGGCAAACATTGGCTCTTGACAGCAGTGATATGATTATACTGTATTTGTAGAAAGAATAACGTGTTGATGGTTGATATATATAATTACCAAAAAAAGTAGCTGAAAAAAAAAAAAGAAAAAAGAGAAAGCTAAAGTTCTTCTATGCTTAAAATTTGGAAAATTGTTATTAGCAACTGTATATCATAATTTTTTATGATCTTAATAGTGTAATAGTTTGCAACCTGATGCTACTGCAATATAAGGAGATAAGATAATCATCATTTATAGCATGTAGTTGTAATTTGCTAATTTGAATTTTCATTTGTTTATTCTACACTGAAGATGATTAGTGATACACAAACCAAAATATCTGTATTTTAACAATATAATTAAAGTCTTGTTAAAATAATCTTTACTGTAGTTACATGTATTTTTTTTCAATTAAACAGGGATTTCCATGCTTCCAGCAACAAACTATAGTTTGTTGACTGTAGTTTTCTATGTATTTCAGAAGACTACAACTAGATGAGAGAACTAAATGAGCAAGAAACTAAATACAAACCCAGGATTATTAATAAACTGAATTATTAGTGAATGTGTAGTAAAAATTGAGCATGATCATTGCCTGCTAGAGGGCCAGACGAATGGTTGTGTTTTCAGAGAGCTCCCGAAAGCTAAGTACAATTTTGAGTAAAAATTAGAATATAGGTTAAAATCATAACGTAATATTGCCTAATTTTGGTAGCTTGTTGTGTCTGTGGGATTTTGGTGTGAATTACGTATTTAATTTAGTATATAACGTTACGTTTCATAGATTTGAATATGGCGCCAATGCGACGTAAGATAATGGCGTCCAAAAATACGATGCCATTGTACAAAAACTATAATGTGAGAGTTTGTCCAATGTGATATGTGTGGGATGTATGCATTCCCGAATGAGGCTGGAATTTGGATTGAAAGTGATAGTGGTGGGAGAATGCGCAGAAAGTGTAAGCAAAGTGAGGAGTTGAAGTATGTGTCAGGTAGTGAGATAGTTATGGTTGAAGAAAGCCAGAATTGGTAGAATGTGAGTGAAAATAGTGGCTTGATAGAGAATTGCGATGTACAAGATGGCAATGAGAGCAGTGATCTAAGAAAGAGTGAAAGCAACCATACTGAGAGAGAAAATGGTTTAAATGATAAAAATAATGAGGAATTATTTGTAGGAAGTGAGATCGCTAGGTTGCGCGCAGTGATACAAAATGCGCAGCGGAAATTAGAGCACCTGCAAAACTCTTTCCAGAGTGATTCGGCTAACGTAAAAAAACAGTGCAAGAATGAGAGAGTTTCTGAAATGAAGGAAAGAGTGTTGTATGGTGACTTGTTATTAAGAGGGGTGATAGATGGCAGTGTAACTAAATCGTACTTACCGGGTGCGAAATTTAAGGATGTAAGTGAGAGTATTAGAGTGCAAAAACAGAGGGCGAAAGAATTAATAATTGTGGCGGGTAAGAATGAATTGAAAGGTGATAAATTTTTTATGAGAGAGGACTGGAAAGTATTGTTAAAGGTAACGAAAGAAAAGAGTGACAGAGTTAGAATGGTTAGTCTGTTGCCGCGGTATGACAGAGAGGAGTATAGGAGGAGGGTCATAATCGCAAATGACATTATGCATAGGTTATGCAGACGGTGTGGTGTGGAATTCGTGGATGTGTGGAATGAGTTTGAAAGGTGAAAGGACTTATACAAGATGGATGGCTTGCATTTGAATGGACTTGGTGTGCAGAGACTGGAAGGAGTGTTGCTGAATGAAGTGAAAATGGATGTGCAAAACCAGGGAAACTAGAACTACCAAGGAGGGGGGGGGGAATGGATATGCAGACATCAGTGAGACAGATGAGTGTAAGAATGTATATAATGTACCCGAGCCAGCATTAAGGACAAAAAATGGGAATGGGTCATTTAGAATAACGTATCAATATAGGGGTGGGACTAAGGGATCACTGCATTTCATGTATACTAATGCCAGGAGTATTAGGAACAAGAAGGAAGAATTTTTGGCCTTGATTGACTCTTCCTGGCCACAGGTTATTGGCATTAGTGAAACATGGCTGATGGAAGAAGATATAGTTAGTGGGATAGAATGTGTAGGTTATAGTGTGTTTTAGGAGGGACAGAGAGAATAAAATGGAGGGAGGGGTATTATTGATGATAGCTGATGAACTGCAGCCAAGGAGAAATGAAGTTGTATCGCAGGATAGTGAAAGGAGCTCATTTGAGGCTATTTGGTGTGAGACTGAGACTGGCGGAATAAAATATATAGTTGGGTGCTGCTATAGGCCAGGTGAAGGAATAGATGGTGGAGATAGTATGCATAGGGAAATTGATGAAATGAGTGGAAGGAGGGTAATTATTATGGGGGATTTCAATGGTAACATTGATTGGAAGGAGGAGAGGACACATGTGAGGAAGGAAAAGGATTTTATTCAGTTATTAAGGGATAACTATCTGAGACAGCATGTAATTGAAAATACTAGGGGTGTGAGAGTGCTTGACCTGGTAATAGCATCTCAGAATTTGACTGTAATGAATATGACCATGTTGCCACCTATTGGTGAGAGTGATCATAAGGTCTTGGCCTGGGAGGTGGCTAAAGGTGTGGAATTTTCGATTAAGACAGGGTATATGTGGAATTACCGTGCTGGCAAGTATGACAAGCTTAGGAGATTGCTTGGATCAGTGCCATGGCATGTACAACTGCAAGGGATGGACGTCGATAGAGCATGGGAAATGGTCAAGGAGCATTTACAGGAGGTAATGGCTGATTGTATACCTAGGGTCCGAATAGTAAAACAAGTAGGGGTTAAATGGATGAATAACACCATTAAGCTTGAGCTGCAAAAAAAGAAACAACTGTGGAGGAATTTAAAGAAAGGGGTGACCTGCAGGCACACGAACGGTATAAAGTGCAGGCCAGAAAGGTAATGAGTGTGGTAAAAAAAGCAAAAGCGGATTATGAAAGGAAACTAGCTTTGCAAGCAAAAGAGAATCCAAAACAGTTCTTTCAATATGCTGCAAGCAAGAAAAAACTGTACACGGCAAAATGATTTTAAGGAATGACGATGGTAAGGAGGTCACTGAATCAGTCGATATAGTGAGTTACTGAGCGCGCACTTTGCAAAAGCATATCATCCAGGTGGTAACATTGAAAAAGTGAAGGAACGGGAATAGTAATGAATGAAGTGGAGGTGACTAGTCTATTACAGAACCTTAATGTGAACACATCTGTGGGATTGGATGGTATACCGGCATGGGTCTTGCGTGAAGCGGCTAAAGAATTATCAGTGCCCTTGACCATGTTGTTTAATCTGAGTCTCAGGTCTGGCTTAGTCCCGAAGGTGTGGAAAGAGGGGAAAATAGTTTCACTGCATAAAGGAGAATCCAAGACTACGGTTGCAAATTACCGACCAATCAGCATATCAGGAGTCGTTGTCAAGGTCTTAGAGAAAGTAGTCAAGAGAAAAATACAGGAATGGATTGATGAAAACGAGATACTGTACATGGGACAGCATGGCTTTGTGAAGGGTAGATCATGCTTCAGTAACTTCCTCAAGTTTTATAACAAGGTGACGGCAGAACTGAATAAGGGAAATGGGTTTACAGTGATACTGCTGGACCTGGCAAAGGCGTTTGACAGGATACCACATGGAATACTAATCCATAAACTACAACATATGGGAATGGATATAGGGTTGGTGAGATGGATAGGTGGTTGGTTGATGGAGAGATATCAAAGAGTAGTTTATTCAGGAGTAGAGTCCAAAAGACGGCCTGAGACTAGTGGTGTGCCGCAGGGTTCTGTTCTTGGACCACTGCTGTTTAATCTGTTCATTAACGATATAGGGAAGGATCTAAGTGGAACAATTCATTTGTTCGCTGATGATGCAAAGTTGGGTAGGGCAATAGTGAATGCAGAAGATGTCAAAGTCTTGCAGGATGACTTAGATAGATTGGAGTTCTGGGCTAAGGAGAATGGATGTCAATTTAATGTGACAAAATGTAAGGTTATGCATTTTGGGGTGAAAAGATTAGCAGCAGTATACCACATTGGTGGAACTGTACTCCAGGAGATTGATGAGGCCAGGGACTTGGGAGTGTTGGTGGATAAGGAGATGAAGTTTAGGGGGCACACTGCAAAAGTAGCTAAATCAGCTCATCAACTCACTTGGTTGTTGAAAAATACCTTGACGAGCAGAGACAAGCAAGTTATTGTACCTCTGTACCGAGCCTTGATAAGACCTCATCTCGATTACTGTGCCCAGATTTGGTCACCTCGGTTCCTTCTTGATGGGGAGGAGGTGGAGAGGATCCAGAGGCGAGTGACTAAGATGATAACAGGTCTATGGAATGAACCATATAAGAACAGGTTGAAGATTTGTGGGTTGCAGAAACTAGTTGATAGGTGGAGGAGGGGAGATATGATTGAGACATTCAAATTGCTAAAGGGATTCTATAGGATTAATTCAGAGGATATTTTTGAGATCAGGACTGGTGGTGGGAGAACTAGGGGACACCTATGGAAGCTGGGCAAGAGTGTGGTTAGCAGGGGTGTTAGAGCTGGGTTCTTTACTTTTAGAGTGGTAAATGAGTGGAATAAGCTGCCAGAGTCTATTGTGGGTGCTATGACGGTGAACGAGTTCAAGACAAGGTATGATAGATACTGTGAGAATGTAATCACATAGTTGTGTGGACATGATGTTTAGGGCCTCCCTCGGTGAGTCTAAGGACTCCTGGAGTCGCCCGAAATAATAATAATAATAATAATAATAATAATATTCATATTCTGTAATGAATGTTTACTTGTCCACATTATGCAAAACAAACGGGTTCTGATGTTTGAGGCCATTTATTATAGGAGTTTGTCTCTCTCTCTCTCTCTCCACACACACACACACACACACACACATATATATATATATTTAATGCTTATTTGTATATTTTTTTGAAAGTATATTATTAAATAACATTACTAATTACTAATTATATGAAGAGCCAAAGGCTTCAACTGTACATTATGAGAGAAGGTAGTGACTTTCTATCATAATGTAGAACAATAATACAGCCCCTAGGAGCTAAGTTCACATTATGGGTAAATACCAAGAATAGTGATCAGAGCTTGCTCCACCCTTACTATGAGTTGCCTCAGTTTGCACTACCAAATGGATTAGGGTTGCACTATCCAGGTATTTGCTTACGCTTGGAATCGCCGAACTTTATATAGTTTCTATATTTGGCATGAAACTCTTTGAGTTTCTTATTCAGCTAAGAAATAATATGGGATGTAATATCACTCAACTTAAGTTCATGTCGCCGAATTGAAGCCTTTGGCTCTTCATATAATTAGTAATTTATTAGGACACCTTCTTGGCAATTCTCATAGAAGGGATGTAAGTTCTGTTCGCTACAAACTTGGTATTAACTAGGTCTACCTACTTACTGATGAGACCTCAATAAAGGTCGAAATCGGTCTGGGTAGTGACCTTCTCTCATAATGTAGAACGGTAATATAGCTCCTAGGAGCTAAGTTCACATTATGGGTAAATACCAAGAATAGTAATCAGAGCTTGCTCCACCCTTACTATGAGTTGCCTCAGTTTGCACTACCAAATGGGTCAGGTGTTGCACTATCCAAGTATTTGCTTATGCTTGGAATCGCCGAACTTTATATAGTTTCTATATTTGGCATGAAACTCTTTGAGTTTCTTATTCGACTAAGAAACAATATGGGATGTAATATCCCTCAACTTAAACTATTAATTATATAATTACATTAGGATTAAAAATTTAAAACCTTTAGACAAATATACAGTTGACAGATTTGTTTTTATTCTGTAAGTAGCTATATTTTTTTATTAAAAAAAAATAGGGAGGAGGAGTGTTATTGATGATGGTAGAGGAGTTGTGCCCATTTAGGATGGAGATGCAAGAAAAGCAAATACTGACAGTGGTTTTTAAGCAGTATGGTGTGAAGTGGAGGTGGACAGGAAGAAATGTTTAGTTGGGTGTTGCTATAGAGTAATGTGCAAGGCAGTGAGAAGGAAATGTTGAGAGTTGGTCTGGCTAATAAGAAAAGGGTGATCATTATGGGTAATTTCAATTATAGTAATATAGACTGGAAAGAAGCGATGGCATCAGGAACCAAAGAGAATGAATTTCTTGAGTTTTTAAGCGATGACTACTTTATGCAGTATGTAACAGGCATAGAGTGAAGGTCTTGGATTTGATTATCTCATCAAAAGATATTATTATAAATGATGTGTAACATCTTCCTCCAGTTGATGAAAGCGACCATGAAGTGGTCACTTGGATGGTGGTCAGCCATATATCAGGACTTTTGTGAGAAAGAGTTATGTGGAATTATAAGGCAGGTATGACAAACTCATGAGGCAGAGATAGTATGAAATGAGGAATTGAATGGGAAGGAAATCATTGCTGCTTGGTCTCTAAGGAACTATCAAATAGAGGCAATAAATGAGTGCATTCCAAAGGTCAAGAGATTAAATAAGGTAGGCATAAAATGGATGACTGAAGGGATGAAGCACACAATCTTGAAGAAAAAAGCATTGTGGAGGCAGCACAAGGTGAGCAGCAATAATCGGTTACATGAAGAGTACAAAGAGCAAGCAAGGAAATTGGCTTGCTTGGTAAGGATAGCGAAAATGCAGTATGAGTAGCGGTTAGCAAATGAGACTAAAAGAATCCTAGGGAGTTCTTTTTCAATATGTGGCCAGTAGAAGAAAGAATGGTATTGGTCAGTGATAATGGAAGAATAATAAACACTGAGGAGGACATAGTAGAGTGTTAAGAGTAGTTCGTTAAAGGAGTCCATCCTTGTGATTGTAATATAATGCAGAACTTGAGAGCAGTGGGAATGGAGGAGGAACCACTGATGGTGAGCAAGAAGGAGGTATATGAGAAATTGAGTTAACTTGATGTACCAAGACCATGGAACTTGATGGTATATCACTGCATGTCTTGAGGGAATGTTCCAGTGAATTAACAACAGCTTTAACTTACCTTTCTAACATGAGTCTTATGGCTAGTTCCAAAGCAATGGAAAGATGGCAAAATTGTTCCTCTTTATAAGGAGAGTGATAAGACTAGGGCTTCGAATTATAGGTCAATGTGCTTGTTTGGAGTTGTGGTTAAGTGTTGGAGAAACTAGTGAAGACATGGATTCAGAACTGAATTGACAGCAGCAGAATTCTCTTTAATGGACACCATGGGTTTGGTAAAGGAAGATTGTGTTTCAACAATCTGCATACTTATGATAACAAGATGATGAATACATTGGACAAGAGAGATGCATACACAGTAGTATGTTTAGATTTTGCAAAGGCGTTCAATAGATTGCCACATGAAAAACTAGTAATTCAACTGGAACAGATGGGACTGGATAGCAGATTAGTGCATTGGATAATTGGAGACTGGCTGTCTGATAGGTATCAGCAAGTTTAATTGCAAAGTGTAAGGTGTTAAAATTTGGGAAGCAAAGATGGAATACAGAGTATAATACTGGTGAGGATATTTTAGAGGAGGTGGAGGATATGAAAGATCTTTGATGGTGAATAGTGACTTGAAATTTTGTAGACATTATGCTAAAATTGTGAGGACAAGATAGCAAATTATGGGAATGATGCAAAGAACACTATCATGTAGAAGTAAGGATGTTTTGATTCCACTGTACAAGGCTTTGATCAGGCCCACATATGGATCACTGTGCACAGATTTGGTTGCCAGGTTTTCAAAAGAATGATGAGATGTTGGAGAGGGTTCAGAGATGATTGACTAAGTTAGTTTCTGGTCTCTGGAATATGAGAACAGATTGAGAGAATGTAAATTATTGAGCCTAGTGGATAGAAGGAAGAGGGCAGACATCATAGAGATGTATAAGTTGGTAAGGGGTAATTACTGGATTAACGTGGATGAAGTTGACAGTGAATGCATTTAAGTCGAGGTATGATGAGCTGTACATGTGAGAGTGGGATATCCCACAATGAATCTCTTGACTCCATGGAGATCTGTTGTTGTTGATGATAATAATAATATTGATACATATATCTTGAACAGAAGTCCAGCTGTTCACTAAAGAATACAGCATAATAATCCTACTTATTATAACAAATTACTGGAAAAAAAAAAAAAAGCCCATGTAATACTTGTCATCATCATCAAATTCTTAATATGTACCCTCAGGGGATGTATAAAATAATTATGATAGTACTACATGAAGAAATTACACTATTACTAACTTCCCATCAAAAATTTTCCTCCAAATTAATCTGTTATCTATAAAAACTCCAACATTATCCAATCTTATATTTCTCTCTGTAAGGCATTTTTTACTGTATCAATCCATCAATATCTTGTCTTCCACTGGGTTTTTTCCTTCCATCTTGGCAATGAACACTTGTTTTGTTAACTTTCTTCTCCCATTCTTTAAGTGACCATACCACCTGAGAATAGCTCTGCTAACATATTCTTGAATGCTAACAATGTCAAATTCTTTCTTAATATCCTCATTTTTAATATGATACTGCTATTGATGCCATCTGTCGACTCCAATAATCTTTCTCAGAACTCTCACATCAGAGATCTCCAGGCTTTGTTCAAGTGTTTTATTTCTAACCCAGCCCTGAGATCTGTAAGTTAAAATTGTTTGAACACCATCTTGTCTAAATTAGCTGTATGCTAATTTAGTGTTTTGACTAATTTCTTTCTTATTCCATATAAATTTATTCAGCTGATTTCCTACCATACCAGCTTTACTAATTCTGTTGTCTATTTCCATATTTAATTTGCCATCTTCATTAAAATTTGTGCCTCAACAGCTGAAATGTTTTATTTGTTCTATAGGTTCACCATTCAGGATATAGTTGAGGGTTTTCAATGTTTCTGCCTATTTTCATCATCTTTGTCTTTTTTAATGCTAATTTTCATATCAAATTTATTACAACAGTTATTCAATTTAGTCAGAGAAGCTTGCACACTCATGCTGGATTTATTCAGAACTATAGCATCATATGCATAAAGAAAAGAGTTCAGATTAACTTTACCAATTTTGATATCAAATTTAATACCAGTTTTCTCCATAATGTAATGTGATCCTCCATAGAGATAACAAATAACAGTGGAGATAATGTATACAAGTTGCACACCTAATTTAACATCAACCTACTTCCTGTACTTCCTTCAATTCTAACTGCTGACTTACAGCTTAAATAGAGATTATGTATAGCTCGATATAATGTCCCATTTACGCCATATAACTGTAGCATTTTGAAGAGCTTTCCTCTTGTCATCTTGTCATATGCTTTTTCCAGATCAGCTGATCTGGAAAAAGCATATAACAGGAACACTCAGTAGGGAAAACCCTCTGTAATTCTCACAATCAGTTTTATTTCCCCTTTTTTATAGATGGTACTATGAGAACTCTGCTCCAATCATTCAGAATTCGACCCGCTAACCAGGCCTTCTGAATTATGCAATGCAGCCACTGTGAAACTTTTATACCACCATATTTGAGAATTTCTGGATGAATTTCATCTACTCCAGTTACCTTTCCACATTTCAGGTTTTTGATGACTTTTTCTAATTCAAGTATGGATATGTATTGACTGCATTCCTGTTGGGAGTTTTCTACCACTGTGCTGACACTGCTGGTTCATTTAGCAGTCTTTCAAAGTAATTATTCATGTCACCTTTATCATGTAATGCTAAAGAAATATAGCAACTATTCACTATAACTATTCCTATAATTTCTACAAATTTGCTAATGAGAGATGATTGTACTTATCTTTGTTAAACATGTACTTGTTATTAGTCATAGTTTTTCCCCTCCTTCTCTCTCTCTCTCCAAAATTTCTAGTCTGGAATTCAGCAATCTCCAACAAAACTAGCCATCTACTTTCAGGCAGTTGTCTTTTTTAAATATCTAAAATATTTAAACTTGAAATATTCCTCTATTTTTTTACACTACTGGTATATTCAGTAAGACACAGGCATAAATAAGCTGTATTATCCAATTTTCAGAATTGAAAATTGGATAATTTTTCACATCGCTATGCTTGAAATTCTCTTTCTCTCTTTTGTTCATTTATCTGCAGGTTTAGTGTTAAATGTTTTAGCAACCCCTTCCTTTTCCTGATCTTTATTACTTGAACAATTCACCTTCATATTTAAAGTGAAGTAGAATAAAATGAAAAAAGTAGCATATACAGAATTTTTTGAAATGAAAGAGGAAATAGATGATACAAACAAGAGAGAGAGAGACATCCTGGTAATTCTAAAATATTTTAATGCAAAAGTTGGACCATTTTTAGATTCTTATGCAGATGTTATGATAAAATTTGAAATAGGAGAAATAAATATTTGAGAGGAGAAATGCTATAAAGTTCTGCACATTAAATGGCCTATTTATCAGAGAAAGCCATAAATACACCTGGATTTCACCCAGTGGAGAAATCAAGAACTGCATATACTATATATTAATTAATAAAAGAAAAGCTCAATTGAAAATGTAAAAACCACACACACACACACACGCACACACATATATATATATATATATATATGACGATCTGTAATATTAACTCAGAATTGGGATATGTTCATATATACTGACTTAGAACCGAGAACTAGAAATAACAATTAAATTTATTCAAAACGCAACATGTTTCATCAGATTGTCCGACTTCTTCAGGCATGGGAACATAGAAAGCAAATAAAAAACACTATAAGAAACATCGTATCACTATAAAAACGACTATTATAAAATTCAGTTAGCTTTGAACTGCAGTTACAGTCTGTGTCGAAGTTCTATTGTTGGGCATCTATGTGTGTCTGATTTCACAAGTGTGCCAATATTGGATAGCAGAGCTGAAAGAGTCCGGTAGATTATAACTAAGGTTATTATTTATATTTAAATAATATAAAGAAAATTGTTATGGACCCTCATCACATAAATAATAACCTTAGTTATAATCTACTGGACTCTTTAAGCTCTGCTATCTGATATTGGCGCACTCGTGAAATCAGACACATGCAGATGCCCAACAATAGAACTTCGACATGGACTGTAGCTACAGTTCAAGCTAACTGAATTTTATAATAGTCGTTTTTATAGTGATACGATGTTTCTTATAGTGTTTTTTATTTGCTTTCTATGTTCCCACACCTGAAGAAGTTGGACAATCTGATGAAACATGCTGCGTTTTGAATAAATTTAATTGTTATTTCTAGTTCTCAGTTCTAAGTCAGTATATATATATATATATATATATATATATATATATATATATATATATATATATATATATATATATATATATATATACATGGAGACAGACCATGAACTCCTTACAGTCAAAATAAACATCATATTTGTCAAGAAGAAAACAGCCTGGACACTTAAAAAATCAGGATAAGCATCACTATGGAAATTTAATTATGGAAAGCTTGGAGCAATAAGCGAAGACACAGGAAATTGTTGGAATCAAGATAAAAAAATTACTGGACACAGCAGCAAGGATCTTTAGTTACTGCAAAAAGAGTAACAATGAATGGATGACAGAAGATATTTTGGAATTACAGAGAAGAAGAAACAGATGAAAAATGAGTTATTAGTATAAAAACACCCCTGAAAACAGAATCTCTTATAATTTACTACAGAATAATCAAGTAATCAAGAAACAAGTAGAAAATGTAGAGAAAGAAAGACCCAATGGCTGAATGAAAAAATAAACAAATGCAAAGATGCATTTGAAAAAATGACACCGAAACTTTGTGCAAAACAGTCAACTATATTGCAAAGAGCTACTCCTCTTACCCTATCACTATGCTTAATGGAGACAGGATGGCAGGAAACCTGACAGAAATAGAAACAATCTGGACAAAACATTCTTTTGAAATTACTCAAAAAAGAAAAATATCTCCCATCAGGCCCATTATACCATGCAAATAGGATCAAACAGAATCCAAACCAAAAAAAATTTTTTTTTCTCATCCGTCAGATCATGGGTTAAATCCTCTATGAAGAAATGTTTGCCATCTGGTTCTATCTCTGGTAATTTCTGAAGCACAATAATATTGTGACCTTTCCTTCAAGACTAACCAAGTTCTTTTGATCTGCCTCTTCAATGTCTTCCTCTAGTGATTCCATTCAAGGACATGTTTGGTAATCTCTGAGACAATATTCTCTGGAGGTGTGCAAATCATCTTAATTGTTGTTTAAGAATTATATCTGTAATGTCTTCTCTATAATTTAATTCATGTTTGACTTGTTCATCTGTTTTGTATTCTGACCAGTGAACCTCATTTCTTTTTCTTAAGCATTTCATTTCAAATACTCTGATTTTCTGTATTTCTTTCTGGTTGAGTCTTATACATTGCAATAGGTATAATAATGGTATTATATTTTAGCTTGATTTTTTTTTTTTTTTGAAATGCTGTTATTTTTCCATAGCTTGTTTAATTTATTCATATTAGACCATCCTATGTTAAGTCTATTTTACCGTTTCTGTGTTGTTGAGATTATGAAAAGAGTCTGCCAAGATACATTATCTGCTTTACCTGTTCAAGTATATGATTTTCTAAGTTAATTGAAAATTTTTCTTCATCTACCCCTATTTTCATTGTTTCTGTTTTGCTTAGATCGATTTTCATTCCAAAAGTTTGTCATTTAAACATTCTTTTAATTAAAAAAAAAAAACATTTTTCATTTAAAAATTTTACTGTCTTTTCCAATTGTGCTCTAGATTCTGCAAGAATAATATCACCTGCATATTTAATGTGGTTGATATTCGTGTCATTTATTTGTATGCCTGGTTCATCAGCTATGGTTTTGCCTATTTCTTCATGATAGATAGTAAATAAGTTTGGTGAGAGCAGGCAACCCTGCATGACACCTTTTCCACATGTCTCTTTTTATTTCAAAAACTCTACAGATAATTTATTGCTCTGATAATTTCATATAGAAGTTATCATGGCAATAAAATCAATGAAGTAAGTAAAAGTACCTGGAGTGGATGGTATCCCAAAGAACTGGGGAGGTAGGAGGAGAAGGGACTACACAGTACAACCTAATATTAGAAAAAGAGGAAATTCCTGATGACTCAGTAAATCATAATACATAAAAAAAGGAGATAAAAAAAAAAAGCCTTTTTTGCTTTTCTTAAGTCAAATCTGTATAATAGTGTTTCAATTATACAGTTTCAGTAGATAGAAACTATAATAGAAACAATGCATAAAAAGAGAATGAAACTATATTTAATCAGCATAATCAGAAACTACTATAAAAACACAGACAATAGTAAAATTCAGGAATACTGAAAAGTAAAATCTCATCCCAGAAGGGAGCGTGCAGGGTTGCTCACTCTCTCTCTCTCTCTCTCTGTACTTGTTCAACCTTTTCCTTGGTGGTTGGAGAATCGCCTGAGAGTAACTGCCAATAAAAGAAACATCAACCACTTAAAATATGCAAATGATACTGTCCTGATAGCCAATAATTAAACGAACCTAAATTCAATGATTTCTAATCTAAATCTAACCAGCAACAAATACAAATTACAGATAAATCTCAATAAGACAAAAATTATGGTAACAACCAGAGTGAAAAAATATGTTAATGTTACAATAAATAATAAACAAACAGAACAAGTGGACAGTTTCAATTATCTTGGATCATTAATCACTAAGATCTAAGTTACATGAAAACTATCAAGTACAGAATAAGTATATGAATGTCAGTAATTAACAAAATATGGAGAATAAAATATACAGAAACAAAAAAAAATTAGCCATAGCCTAAAGACTAAATGCTTGAATTCAATAATTCTTCCAGTAGTACTATATGGAGCAGACAGATGGATCGCTAACAAACAAGAAGAAAACAGATTAAACAGTTTTGAATCAAAGTGATTACAAAAAATCAGTATCACAAAGTGGACTGAAGAAAAGACAAATGATAAAGTAAGAGAAGAGCTTGGTTACGCTGATAGCATCCTGAACAGGCTACACAAAAGACAGCTACAGTGGCTTGGGCACACAGTTGGGATGTGCCAAAAAAAGACAGCCCTATGTTTCTTTATGGAAAAAGTGGAGACAACAGAAGCAGAGGAAGACCGAGATGAAAAGGCTGTGAAGCCATAAAGAGAATTCAGAGAGCACTCAATCCATTCTGAAAAGAAGAGAATGATGATTATTATTTAAAGAAAGATCTCACATGTTTTCAGCAGTAGCAATCAGTGAGCTAAATATATCACTGCCTCTGCAGGTATGTAGTTGTCCAGGAAGCTACTTTGCAAAGAATAATAGTCATTAGTATTTAAGGTGATAAGGTTTCCATAAGGATATTCCAGAAACTTTATTGTAAAATCTTGTACTGAGTCATTAGGAAGAGCAGAGAACAGACTCTTTCCTTTCTGGGTTAGAATTCTTCAAAGATGCTGTATTATAAAATTCATAATCTGATTTACAAGACAAAATATGTTATTTTCTCTTGGTTCACACCTTTTTTTTTGCCATTTATCTTGTGGTAATTTTTCTTCTAATATGGTAAATCATATTACAAGATAAATGGCAAAAAAAAGGTGTGAACCAAGAGAAAATAACATATTTTGTCTTGTAAATAAGATTATGAATTTTATAAACAATGCATAGTGAAATTTTATCTTTCTGAACTAAATAATAGTTCTGCATTTAAAATTATTTATATCATAAAGAATGACAACTCAGACTAAAGGATGCTATTTATATTTAAAAAATTCATTTCACATTATCTATCTATAATATTGAATTATTCATTTTCCTTATCTAAATATTAAACACACACACACACACACAGTGCACAAATTCACCTGAAAATCCCAGTTCCTGTTCCGATATCTAAAACAGTGTTGAAGCCATTCTGTATTGCCTGCTCTATGGATTTCTGATAGGACATGTTTCTTTCTTTATCATTCAACATAGTAAAGTGCCATCTTTCAACAAGAGAGGTTTTTAGGTTTTCCAAACTGACTTTTGCAACAGTAAAATCAGGATTTAAAAAAAGGACTTGAGAGAAGTAATCAACTGCCTTTTCAACATATCCAAACCTACAAAAAAATAGAACAGCAAGAATAAATTGTATGTACAACAATGCAACACAAACAAATAAAGTAACCACTTTATTAGTAACACCTGCCTAACACATAGCACTTCTTTAATCTTTAATTTAAAAAACAACTGTAAATTGTTACATTATTTCTGCTAAAGAAAAAAAAAATAATAAAAGCATTTTCTGGAAGATGCAGAAGAGAACAGGAATGGATCAGCACATTCAACTGCATGTATTAAATCATTTCAAAAATGAAAAATGGATTAGAGTCAAATAATTCAGCAAGCCAATGAAACAAGAGTAGCCATTTTATGTTTCTGGACCAACTTTAGGAGCATG
Organism: Typopeltis vanoorti; assembly: GCF_054136105.1. Taxonomy (NCBI): domain Eukaryota; kingdom Metazoa; phylum Arthropoda; class Arachnida; order Uropygi; family Thelyphonidae; genus Typopeltis; species Typopeltis vanoorti. The sequence goes on from NC_143561.1 coordinate 49,738,666, forward strand.
GTGTAATTCAATGGTATGCTTTATTACAGCTGATGTTGGATGACCAACATGTCTTATATGAAGTTTGCAGTCAAGCAGTGTCAACTGATTTTAAAAAGCTTCCCATGCACCGTCGATACCCCCCCCCATCCAGCAACCAACACCACCGTACTGAATTCATATTCCTCTGTGTGTCACAACCCCCCCCCTCTGCCCTGCAGTTCAGTATGCAATCCAAACAATACAGACAAATCGACCTTCAGAACATGCAATTTACAGACAAAAAATACTGTTGTTGGTGATGATGGGTGATAGATGATGTTGATGATAGTAGTGTCATAGTTGGAGAATTAAATAGTACTTAAATTTAAATATTTAAATTAAATTAAATAGGAGAATTAAATAGTGGAGAGGATGAGATATATTTAGCAAAATAGAGTACTGTGCCCTCAGATGAGTCCTTTGACTAGGTGTCACATAATAATAATAATAATAATAATTAATGGAACTAGGCAAGTTCTGAAAACCCACATGCAGTAGGTTTACAAATTTATGCTACTTTCTCCATCAAGATCACGGATTTATTTTAAAATAAGTGATTCATTTTTTCCAATTTTTTTATCAGCTGCTTAACAGCAATTTTCTGTGATGACGAAAGTGATGCATGGTGGGCTCATTTATTGTTATAGCCCAAATGATCTAATAAGTTTCAATTGCTATTGTACTGAAACAATATATTCTCGCAATTGTTCATATCTCTAATGTTATACAATTTTGTTTTTCATCAATTAATCAATTTTTTTTCTTTTTCTTTCTCATTACTTAAGTGTTGCTCATACTGCCCTTTTGCAACTCTACCAAGTGAGTCTTCTTGCTTGCCTGCTCTTTGTACTCCTGATGCAACTGATAATTACCACTCATCTTGTGCTGCCTTGTGTCTCTTTCTTCCAAACTGTATACTTACCAAAGGCTTCTGCAAAATCTAAATATACTACTGTGTATGCATTTCCCTTGTCCAATGCATTTTTTGCCTTGTTATGATAAGTAAGCAGATCAATTTATCCCTCCATTCCATTTCACACTTACCTTATTTAACCTCCTGATCCTTGGAATACATTCAGAAATTGCCTCTGCCAGAGAGTTCTGTGCAGGGCACTCTCTTTTCCATCCAATTCCTCATTCCATGATATAGGTAAAAGCACCCATTCACACAGAGGTCCTCATATGGCAGGCCACCACCCAAATGATCACTTTATGGTTGCTCTTGCTGAGTGGAAGAAAATCTGACACCTTTATATAAAATAACATCTCATAATGAGATGATCAAATCCAAGACCCCTTGATCCTTGTGTACCTTCTGTTAATATAGTACTTAAGGTAGTTGTCTATCAAAAACTCAAGAAACTGATGGTATCATTTCATTCTAATCAATACCCTTGTTTTATCTTCGAAGCTAATGTCTATAGATTTCTTTCTCACAGCTCCAACATTCTCAAGTCTAAAGAACATTCGACTAAATATTTTATCTCCACCTCTACTTCACATCATACTGCCTCAAAACCACTGCTGCTACGAGGATGGTCTGAAAAGTTCTTGGAATAACAATGAAAAAACAAATTTATAATATCAAAATTATTTTTATTTTTCAACATAATCTCCCTTAAGATTAATACATTTATTCCAGTGATGCTCAAGTCCCATTATCCCGTCCCTGTAGTGGTTCTCAGTAAGATCTGCAAAATACCCCTCTACAGCTGTAATCACCTCTTGATTCGAAGAAAAATGCTGACCAGCGAGGAAGAGTTTTAGTTTTGGGAAGAGATAGAAGTCAGAGGCAGCCAAATCTGGGGAATACGGTGGAAGTTCCAACAATTCATAGCGCAGATCCCTTAATTTTCCCATTGCCAAAACACTTTTGTGGGCAGATGCATTGTCCTGATGAAAGATGATATTTTTCTTCTGCAAACCGGGTCTTTTCTCACGAATTTTTTCGTCTAGTCTAGTTAAAAGATCGGAATAATATTCCCCAGTTATTGTTTTACCCTTTTCAAGATAATTAATAAACAAAATGCCTTTAGCATTTTGTTTATTAATTATCTTGAAAAGATAATTAATAAACAAAATGCCATGATCTTTTTGAAAGATCATGGCATTTCAAAACACCGATGCCATGATCTTTCCTGCTGATGGAACCAACTTTGTCTTCTTTGGCACTGAACAACCGGCTTTTGTCCACTGTTTCGACTGATGTTTGGATTCTGGAGGGAATGGTGAATCCAAATCTCATCCATAGTAATAAATTGATGCACAAAATTCAGTTTTATTCTTGTGAAAATGCTCCAAGCACTGTGCAGAGATTTTCATGTGAGTGCATTTTTGATCTGCTGTGTGTAAGCATGGCACCCATCTTGCGCAAAGATTTTACATTTGCAGTTCTACATGCAAAGTATATCCTACATGTTCTTTTGAAATGCCTATAGTCCCAGCAATTTCATGCACTTTGACTTGCCAGTCATGCAATACTATATCATGCACTTGATCAATGATCTGGCATTGTTACCCTTTTTGGACGTTCTTCAAATGGATCATCTTCAAGGCTGGTATGGCCATGTTTAAACTCGGAAGCTCATTTCTTAATTATCAAAAACGAAGGAGAAGAGTGCCCATAAACTTTTATGAACTTCGAATGAATTCCCTTTGGTGTTAAACTTTCTTTACAAAGAATTTTATAACCGCACAATACTCAATTTTATCCATTTCAAGGGATACAGACAACACTTTTGCTTCAGACAGCTGTATAAAACAAGATAGAATGACTTGCAATTTCACATGGGGTACTTATGACAGATGTACCAACTTAGAAAAAAAAAAATCTTGCCGATAGTGTTGCCATCTACAGTCAAGGCTAAGAACTTTTCAGACCACCCTCGTATTCTTGCATCTCCACCTTGAGTAGGCATAAATCCTCTGCTATCATCAACAGTACTTCTTCTCCCTTTCTACCTATACATATCTGTATTATTGTATTTAAAAAAAAAAAGCATCATACCCTTCATCTTTATTCCTGTCAGAACATCAACTCATCTAACCATGTCTCATTTATTTCAGTTTTTGAGTGAATAAACTTGATCAATGCAACAATTTCATTCTTCTTATTTTGGATACTTCTGGTAATCATAATGCATAATTCACAAACGCAGTGACTCATTTCTGGTTCTATAACAAACCCCACTGACATCACTTTTCAGATGTGACTTCGTACATCTCCCCTGGCCATTCCTCTATCATGAGTGATGTCACATTGCTTGGTTGGTTGGTTGGTTCGTTCGTTCGTTCGATCGCTCGCTCACTCAGATATAATCAAGGCTCCAGAAATATAATTTAAATCTAGTAGCCACACAAAATTTTACTTGCACAATGCATTAGTCTACTTTATATAGATATTGTTGTGATGTTAAAGGGGAAAAAAACCCTAAATGTTATGTTGACAACAAAAATAATACAATCTTCAATTCTCACTATACATTACACATAATGTTACACCCTGATAAACAAGAATGTAAAAATTTCAGTTATCATGGTGTAACAAGAAAATAAAAATATAAAATCCTATGTAAGTAGCTAATACAAAATATTTAAAGACAGAAAATATGCTTGCATCCAAGAAAATTAATTATAGCAGAAATTGTTTGTTTAACTAAATAAAAAAAAGGGAATCTTATTACAAAAAAGATATGAAAAAAATAGGTTAAGTAAGACAAAGAAGATTAGAGATAAGAATTTGTATGTAGAGGTTAGTTTAACACACAAAAAAAAAGGAGATTAAAATATTCAAGTAAATTCTAAAAAAGGGGATTAATTTAGTATAGAGGCTAGTTTAAAACAAATGACAATCGCTCAAGGTCAATTCCCGAAGTGAGACGTCGTCACGTGAGAGTCACGTGCAAGCGAATCATAGCATGTTTTGGGCAGAAAAACACAACTTTAATTGGTGAGTGAGATCGACTCCAATAGGTGGGGAAAGAAAATAAATTGAAGTAGGTGCCGATAGGGGCCATGCAGATAAAAGGGTTAGGAATTCCCACCCCCACAAGTCTTTTTTTCCTCGGGTTTTATTCACAAAATCTTCGTATAGGTAACATGCGGTTTCCCTGAGTGATGGCATAGGAGTTATCTCCGTCCGACACAACAAGGGAACAAAGTGTGCGGGAATTTGATTCTATATTCCTATATGCAAGAGACGAGGAACACCGTATAGTTACAAGAAGAAAAAAATTTGTCTATGTATCTCATCATCCAGTACTTGTATTGAGGGAAAGAAAATCCATTCAGAAGTTTGTGCCCACGTGATGAATTCCATAGTGATAGAATAGAAGATCCTGTGTGTGTCCTTAATTCAAGCATGAAAGGTATAGATTGTGAAAACCAGGGTTCGTCCTAGAAAGGTACTGTAAAATCTTGTATCAATTGAAATCACATATAATTGCAATCATTGTTAATTACTGGACAGTCGAAGATAAAGTAGGACTTTAGTACAAAATCGGAGTAGAATGAGAGTAAACTAGTTTATATTATTTGATAAGCATTCGTGTGCTAGAGATTTATGTATGCGATGGTATTTCATATGAGAGTGTCTTAAAGGTCAAATGTATGTATGGGCATAGCGCAAGGATAGTTTAACCTATATTGTTTTGTTCTGTAAGTTAGATAAGGCAAACTGAATATAAACATTAATATCCATGGTATTATAGCAATATAGAGCGTTCTGACTAGTATAGAGTTAAGTAAAGTGTTAATTTGTTCCAGGATTATATGTGTATATTTATATGTATAAAGTCTGTTATGACAACATGATCGCAAATTCCCACATAGGAATTTGCCCTAATACTTGTATTTTGCTTGTATAATTTTGTAATTTTATTCTTAGTATTGAATTGTGTTTTATATAATAGAAATTGAATTGTACCATGTTTGAGATCTTAAATAAACTTTTGTTCATTAATAATACAGTTGTCTGAAATTGCTGCCTAATGCACCACTTGAAAAAACGTATGAACCTAATCACACGGGAAATCAATGTGTTAAGTTACGAGAAAAAAGGGTCACGACTGCTTAATAATTTCACACTCAGACATATTTTTGTAATTGCTTCTTGTTTTCGAATTATATATCCTAAACTAAATGTCCTGAAAGGCGCAGTATAATATAAATATTAGGGACACTAAGAGGAGAAAAAGCTTAAATATTTGAGTTTTTGTAATATCTTGTGCATAGTTAAGTTTTGAATAAAGATATAATAGAGATTCACTTGAAAGGATAAAAGAAAGTTTAATAATCGTAGATAGGGACACAACAATAATTATACACAAATATGATATCCTTTAAGGTGGCTTTAAAATGTATGCCATAACACAGCTCATCACAACTTAGTTTGGATCTTCTGCCTATTGTTCATAACAAAAGGTTAATTTATATAAATTACCCTTCAATAATAACTTAAGGGAAGACAAATAATAATTCACAAAAACAAGAAAGTAAGTAGCACTCGATATGGAGCCAGACTCACTTTTTATGAAGAGCTCAGTCACACAATCCTGTCTTTAACTTGTATTTGCAAATTGTATTTTTGAAATAATGGTAGTGAAAGCTTTTACATTATGTAAAATCTTCAAGCATTTAATTACACTATGCTAATTCATATTGTGACCTCTAAAAATAAGTTTAGGACAATACTATATTAAAACTGTGCATCTATTTAAGGAGTAAAGATGCTGGAAGGATAAGATGGATAGATATACTGCAATATTTAATTAGATTGGACTAATTTTAATTTCTGTTTATAATTACTAGTTTGTTTTGTTAATAATATTTAATATTTTTATCAAACAGAATGGAGTTTTGGTTTGAAGAAGAAACATGATTAAATTGGGTATGAGATAATTCACCACTATGAAGGAAAGTGGTATTAATCCTGATATCAAAATTGGAGATGTTAATTGCAGCTCTAAATTGAATAACTGCTATGATAAATTTGGCATGAAAATCAGTAATAAAAAGACAATGAAAATGAATGCAGTTGATGAAAACATCAACTGCATTCTGAATGGAGAACCTATAGAACAAGTAAAACATTTCAACTATTTAGGCACAATTTTTTAGTGAAGATGACAAATTAGATAGGAAATGCACAACAGAATAAGCAAAGCTGGTGTGGTAGAAAGTCAACTGAATAAATGTATATGGAATAACAGGGAAATTAGTAAAAATGCTAAACTAGATGTATACAAGACAGTGTTCAAATTGATTTTAATTTATGGATCTGAGAGCTGGGTTAAAAATAAAACACCTGATCAAAGATGGGAGAACTACAGATATGAGAGTTCTGTAAAAGATTAGGGGAGTGAATAGATGATATCAATGGTGGTATCATATTAAAAATGAGGATATTAAGAAAGAACTTGACATTGTTAGCATTCAAGAATGTGCTAGTAGAGCTAATCTCAGATGGTATGGTCACTTAAACAGACTGGCAGAAAAAAGGTTAGCAAAACAAGTGTTCATTGCCAAAATGGCAGGAAAAAGGCCCACAGGAAGACCAAGATGTAGTGCACTGATACAGTAAAAAGTACTTTAGAAGACCGAAATATAAGCACTGATAATATTGTAGTCTTGATAGATAATAGATTAACTGGGAGGAAATTTGTTGATAGGAAGTTAATAATGATGTAACTGTTTCATGTAGTACTATCATAATACCCCGTACACTCCTTGAGAGTATATGTCAAGAATTTGATGATGATGAAAATGAGAATATAAAGGGGACTGTGCCTAAAAGAAAAGTCAAAACAGGATTATCTTCACATTTTTGGGAAGTTATATCATGTTGACAGAACACAACAATGAACTGCATATCACAGCTTTAAATGTCAAGTCTTCCTTGAAACAATAATTTGATTATTAGCTATTAATGAATCCTGTGAGTGTGTACCTAGTCGTCATAAAAACTCTTATAACTTGAACAGTGCATAAACCTTTAAATAAATAAATCAGCTAACGCCTTTTATTCCCTTATAGGGGAGTAGGCGAGGCCTTTATATCCTATCTAGCGTTTGGAGACTGAGTGGGCAGTTAAATCTCCACTGGTAGCCAATCATAGATAGCTGGCCCATGTCTATCACTAATTATAGGTGATAACAATTATTTAGCCACCAATGAAGAGGTTGGAAAACAAGTCCTGCCATCTCTTGGTGCCTAACCCTAACAGGATATGTTACTGTCTGCAATAATGTGGGTACTATAGTCGATTTCCTTGAGTTTACGGGATGACAAACCTGAGTTTCTGGGAGGAAAAACCCACTTGCCCGTATCAGAGATCGACTAACTCGGGAATCAGTCGAAAATAGGCTTAGAAAAGTTCCTCCAGTCGGCTAGTCGACAACTGGACTTGAACCTAAGTCTAATTTCAAGTGACCAAGTGCAGAGGATGCAAGTGCCACTTCCACTGAGCTGCACAGGCCTATAAACCTTTAATCCATCTATAAATCATTTACAGCTTTCAGCACATACAAACTACATGTATAGCATGCATGTAGTAGCACTCAATGTTCGAAATGTCCCTTTTTTGCCTTCATACATGCCGAAAGTCTGTGAAGCCACATATCGATGGCAGCACTCATAACATCCAATGGAAATGCTGCCACTCCTCATTCCAAATACACCTTCAGGCTGACAATGTTAGGGTGTCATTTCTTGCAGGCTATTCTCTCAAGCTCCAACTACAATTTGAAGTCCAACTTATTCAGATCAGGACTTCCAGAGAGCTAATCAAATAGTGATAGCAGCTGGTGCATTTGCCTCCAACCACTGTTGTGTGGTCCTTGCTCTGTGTGTAGGGGCTGAGCACTGTTGGAAGATCCACTGTCTGCTATGAAACAAGGTGTTCAGGGACCATACCGCAGGTTCCAGCATGGTGTCTTGATACACTTTGGTGGAGGTTTTGACCTCTTTCTTGCAGAAATGCAACTTGGAGACCCCCCAATCTGTCACCCCCCCCCCACACACACAACAAACCATCACTGATGTGGGGTGATGATCTCTGAATCCTGGGTGCCATGGCATGTGCTATGCTATGTGCTATGTATCTGGGGCATATACCTGATCGTTTGGGCAGAATGACTCTTCAATGGTGAAAATCTCATTTGTGAAGAGGATATCTTTGTATCTGTTATTTGCATACTGCCGGAGAAGTGCCTTTGATTTTATCATCCTCTGCTGCATAAGTTGTGATGTTAGGAAGTGTCTAATAGAATGACAATTGGCTCTCACTCCCAGGTCATTATTAGTACATGTGACATCATTCTTTGCAAAACATACATCTCACAGGTTTACAGCAGAAGCATATCTTCACAGCCCTCACAAGCTGTTGTGTCCTAATGCACCAAGCTCAGCCTGTTCTTTTTTTGGTCAGATAAATCTTCTATATCATTATAATAATTAATAGTTTGATACACAAACATCCTACTGATCCCGAGTGTTTTTAGCATGATGAAAATAACAGGTGATTGCATTCCAACCTTGTGAAGTGCTATTACAGTTACATGGTTCTCATAATCTTCCCACTGCATTAACCTGTACAGTTAGACAACTCTCTCTTTACAGATAAAAATGCAAATGTTGGTAGCACACAGCACTACCAATGGAACTGGGCTAGTGCAATTCTGTGGACAACATGATGGTGTGCAGAAGCTGTAACAGTATCTATGGCAAAACTGTGTATATTTCTTCCCATTGTTTAATAGTTATATTAAGCATACCTTATACAATACATTAGCCCTACTTCTGTGGGCAGCATGATGGTGTGCAGAAGCTGTAACAGTATTTATGGCAAGACACTGTGTATATTTCTTCCCATTGTTTAATAGTTATATTAAGCATACCTTATACAATACATTAGCCCTACCAGTCCTATTGTACAGAAGTGAAATCTGGACAATAAACAAAAATTAATAACAGCTGAAATGAAGTTTATGAGAAAAACTGCAAAGTATACTCTATTTGATCACAAAAGAAACAAAGAAATTATGAAAGAATTAAACCAGGAATCAGTAATAGAAAAAATTAAAAAATATAAACACAAATGGATGGAACATGTTGAAAGAATGAAAACAGAAAGATTACCAAAACAAGCCTTAAATTACAAACCATTAGGAAAAAGAAAAAAAAAAACAGGATGTCCTCTTAAGGATTCAACAATGACTTCTGAAGCCGGAATAGACCTCTATGCCTAAATCCTTGATAGGCATGATGATGATGATTAATCATACCTATTATTACTATTAAGTGTACCCGTTTTATTTAAGTGTTTTAAGAATACTTGTAACTACCAAATGTTTTTAATAGTACTTGCTTAGTGTTCTGTGCCATTTCCTGATGAAGGAAAGTTTTATACTATTTTCTTATACCATTGCTACTGAAACAAAAGGCAATAAATTATAAACATTATTGGTGAATGATGAAATCATTTATTTCATGTTGTGAGAAGAAAATGAAACACAACATAACTCAGAGGTATCATAAAAAAGAATGTTAAATATAACAAATAAATATAAACAATAAAAAGGATATTATAAATAATAAATATAAACATTTCATGGCAAAAAGTAACAAAAAGTATTCACACAAACCTAAATAAAAGCATTCCTAAGTCATGAAGAATATTTACACAGTCAGGAAATATTTTCAGGGCTTGTTCATAACACCCAAAGAGATCATCCCATCTTTGAGCACTTTCCAACTCTTCAGTATAATTTTCTTTAAAAATAATAATAATAACTCAGTTAAAACAGTTATATCTATAAGATAAATATATATAGATAAAATATTTTAAAAATCCTGGGAACTGTATTTTCTGTAAAGCAATTATTTCCTGAATACCAGATAACTCTGTGTTCTTCAGAATGCCAGTAAAGTTATGATGATTAAAAGGGATACACAAAAATGGGAAAAAAGCCTTGATACTAACATAAAAAAGTAAAAACAAATAAAGGAATCAATTCTATCTGAAATATTTCCCTAGCTCTTTAAGTAATAAATTATTATTATTATTGCACCTTCCATGGAGTTGGCTGACTCATCATGGGAGGTTTTTTCAACTGATAATATATTTATCATACTGAATCTTAAAATCCTTAATACTCCTTACATTAAGAATGCAAGGAGTATTAAGGATCTGGTAATGTTCCACTCACTGACAATTCTCCATGTAAAAAATCTACTCCTCACACCCCCTCTTCACCACACTCTTATGCAACTTCCAGGGATGGTTCTTAGAGTACTTCTTACATGTAGGGTTAAGGAAGTGGTTGTGCCACTGTATAAAGCACTGGTCAGACCACACTTGGACTATTGTGCTGAAATCTGGTTACCTGGTTTTCAGTCTGATGTTTTTAGTCAGACAGTGAAGAGGGGCCAGAGACGAGTGCCTAAGACAATATCAGGACTTTGCACTGCTGGCTATGGAGAGAGGTTGAAAAAATGTGGATTGGAGAGTTTGGCGGATAGGAGAAAGGTGATATGACAGCCTTTGCAACACTAGCAATATGTCCTCTAAACTTCGGTCTACTGTCAAACCATCACTCCCAAATCTCTAATTTCACCAACTTCCTTCATTAAGGCACCATCAATGTATAGTATACACTACCTTATATTTCTGCACTCTGAAATGCAATATCTTGCACTTAATGATATTAAAACTAGAATCCCACTCCTTTGTCCAAGCCAAAAGTTTATTCAAATCTTCCTGAAGGGAATTAACATCAGCAGTACTACTTATAATGCTTCCCAACTTTGCATCATCAGAAAACAACTGAAGATCCCCAGTCAATCCACATTGTTTACAAACAAATTAAACAGTATGGGCCCAAGAACAGAACCTTGTGGCATGCACTGGTTACACTCCTTTTTTTGAGACACTGCTCCATCATACACAACTGCTGGTATTGTTCAGAGAACCAATCTCTGATCCATCTAGCCAATATACTATCTATTCCCATCTTCTGCAGCTTGTACACCAACTTATCATGTGGTAATCAATCAATTGTTTTTGCAAAGTCCAAGAATATCATTGTATATGATTCTCCCTTATCTAACATACTTGTTACCTTATCATAAAATGCAAATAAATTGATAAACAGGACTATCTTTTACAAATTCATGCTGACCATCAATAAAGAATGCTATGTCCATCAATCCAATCCTGTATTCTATTCCTAACCAAACCAATCTCTGCAATTCCAACACATTGATAAGAACTAGTTATGCAAACTAGTCTATAGTTGGAGACTTCTGTCCTAAACCTATGCTTGTGAAGTGGTACTATTTTACCTTCTTTCCACTCCTTAGGAACCCTACCCACTTAATGAAAGCAAGACTTTCATTAAATAACCAGGTCAAGGGCATAGCCAACTGTGGTTCACATTCCTTAAGAATATGTGGTGATATGTAATTCATTCCCACAGCCTTATTAACATCTAACCCAACCAACATCTCTTATTCTTTCACTTCTAGTTCTCTTAATACTTGCCTCCCTTCTATATATTGCACTGTATCATTTACACCGGACGATATAAGCTGATAAATTGTTCGTTCGATAATTCCACTATATCTTTTGCAACTGTTATTCTGCTCCCATGACTATCCACCAGTGTCAACCTGCTATAATTATTCTTTCTCTTGCTTGTTATATAGTGGAAAAATTCCCTTGAGTTAACCTTGGCCTGACCTGCCAATCTCTTCTCATACTGCACCTTTTCTTTCTTTACCATGCTCGTCACCTTTCTAGCCTGCACTTTATACTCTTCATGGATCCGATCACCACCAAGTGTCTTGTGCCTCCTCCATAGCATTCTTTTCCAGCACAGATTGCTTGATTTCACTGTTCATCCATTTCACTCCTACTCTATTTACTCACTTAACCCTTGGTATACTGTATTTACTGGAATATAACTCGCACTTTTTTCCAAAATTAAAGGTAAAGAATTGCGGTGCGAGATATATGAGGGGACTTTTGGAAACTAAAGTTTTTCAGGAAAAAACTAAATTATAGCTTACTTTATAATTAAATCCTCAGTATTCATTACAATTTATACTTGCTCACATTATTTATAAAATGAATGAATTTAAATTTTAATTATCAACATTATTTACACAATTGGCTGCTCACATTATCATTCAAAAGATTCATCTTTTGCAACAATGCTTCTGTAATTAAATTAATTATTTCTGGTGAAATCATGTCCCAAACTCTCAAAATCTAGTTGTACAACAGTTCTAATGATGGTCTCTTAATCCTCCCCCCCCCCCTGCACAATCCAAGATCGAGTAGAAGTCAGTGCTCTCACTCCCACATTTCCTCTGTTGGTTGCCTCCATCTCTATGCATATAATTAGTGCGGTATAAACAAAAGATCACGCTACTCCATGACAAAAGCAAGCCAACGAGTGTTGAATTGAAATGCTGATTCTCTTCAACTGAATTCCAAAATATCTGAAACTGCAATAACAACATTCACTGTCTATTTCTTCGTGTTTTAAACTTTTTTCATGTGCGAACTATATGTGAAACATTTAATTTCCTTTTTTGTAAAGTAAAATCAGGGGCATGAAATATACACGAGGGCAAGTTATATTTGAGTAAATACGGTATGCAGTTATACACTGTTTTGTGAGTTTCCATGCATTGTCGACATCTTTTCCACTCAGCTCTTCTACTGAATGTACCGATGCTGACTACAGAACTTCCTATAATCAGCTGCTTTATACTTCCATATATATCCATTTTTGGCAGTAACCTTTTCTTGTTTCATCACTTCCCAAACAAGCACCTCATGATCACTCTCACCAACTGGCGGCAGTGTCAACACTTCGTTAACAACTACCAGCAGTTGGTGAGATATAATAAACAGCATAGTATATTATCCAATAGGATGCTGTTATAGGCCAGGAATGCAGAGAATAACTATTGTGAAATGTTTAGAAAAATTAGTTGGGCATGTAAAAAGGTGATCCTGATGAGAGACTTTATCTCTCAGAAATTCCCCAAACTCACTCTCCTTGTTCCCATACACCAGTGGTGTTTAACCTTTTTTTTTTTACTACGCGAGCTACTTTTCTATAAAAAGTTATTCGACGATCTACTCTCCTATATATAAGTTATTTAGGCAATCTACTCTCCTATATATAAGTTATTTAGGCGATCTACTCTCTTATATAGATCACATTCCCCCAACCTGATATCTGATTACGCACAAATAAACAACTAAAAAAAATACACAATTAAAAACTTTATTTGTGTATTTAAAAATTTATTTATCACTTTTAATTATTTTAATAGAACAAATATTTTAATACAAAAAAAAAAAAAAATATATATATATATATATATATATATATATATATATATATATATATTGGAATAAAATATTTATTTCTCTATTTTGGAAAACCAAAGTTAGAAAAAACAACAGATTGATTACAAACTCACAAGTTACAGGAAATGCTGGTTGATTAAAAAAAAAAAAAAAGTTAATGTGAAATTTGGCATTGTTTGGACCTCGCAATATTTTCATAGTCAAGTTGATATGAAGAAGTGGCCAATCGCAGACAATCATCCAAATGATCATTTGTAATTTGGTTTCATAATTGAATTTTTATAATGGTCGTATTTGAAAATGCAGTTTCTGACAAGTATGTCAATCCGAAACATGACAGATTTTTCGCACAATATCAGTTAATACTGGGAATTTTTCATGTGCATACTTCCAAATGACTTCATTGTTTATTGATTTTAATGTAAACTATTCTGAATGTTTATTATCTCAAGTTCTACTTCAGCTTGGTTTATATCAAACAGCCCACTAATTTTATTTGAAATTTCTGTGATGTTAAGGTTTTCTTGAAATGGATTATTGATAAAAAATATAATCATTTCAGTTTTATTAAAATCTTTAAATCTTGAATTTATTTCTTCCTCAACTAATTCTATTTAACGAATAAATTCTTTTAAATCATAGCAAAGCATTTCTTGATTTTGTTAAAAAAATTTTAATAAATATGGGAGATGTCAAAATTTGTGGTCATTTATATTTTTCTTTAATGAAAGTATTGTTGGAAAGTTTTTATTGAACTTAACATGCCAATTAAATTTTTATCTCTACCTTGTAACTCTAAATTTAAACTGCTTAATTTCATACAGAAATCTACTAAAAATGATAAGTGTAACAACCATCTTTAATCACTCAATTGTGGATAAATATCTCCTTTTTCATCAACAAAATTTTTTATATCGTTAATTAATACAAGAAATCTTTCTAAAAATTGACTTCCGCTGAGCCAGCAAACATTATTGTACAACATAAGTTCCCTATCATCATCTGCCTGTAATTTAAATAACCACTGTCGCAGGGCTTTTCCTCAAACAAAATTTACAATTTTAAATGTAATATGCAAAACATCTTTTGTGTTTAATCTTTTACTACACAGTATTTGTTGGTGAATAATACAGTGGTACGTTAAAAAATCTGGATATTTGTCATAGTTTTTACATAATGAAATGAAGCCTGATTTATTACCGATCATTGCAGGAGCACCATCAGTAGTAATAGACACAAGTTTAAAAAGCGGAAGTTTGTGTTGTTTCACAAATTCATCAAATGCCGAAAAAATGTCTTCTCCCCTAGTCCTTCCCAATAATGGTATAATTTTCAAAAGTTCTTCTTTACTTGAATAATCTTGAAACGCCATGTGAATAAATACCATTAACTGAGCAATATCAGTGAAGTCGTTGGATTCCTCAAATTGTAATGAAAACGCAACAGACTGGTGAATGTCTGACATTAACCTGGCCTGGAAACTTTTCTCTAGCAATTGGAACTCTTCCTTTTGGCAATTTGAAACCTTATCTGCAGCCTAGAAGTAGTCTCTCTCTCTCTCTCTCTAGCGATGTCTCGAACCAAGAAGCTCCTTTCTGGAAACAGGAAACTCCTCTCTGAAGCAATGTGGATCCGGGCAGTCTCTCTGATGGCAACTCTGGACCAGGTGGCCTCCTCTCTGACAGCAATTCTGGAACCAGGACTCCTTCTACTTGCTTCATTCCCTTTTTACTAGGCCTCCTCTGAGACCTCGCATGAAGTTTGGCAACCCCCAAAGAATCAGTATGAGTCTTTCATCTTAAGTTTCAAGTTCGGCATGCCTTTTGTTCTCCTCCACTTTCTTTTGATTGTAAGTTGCCGGCCATCGAAAAGTTGTTTGAACGCTTTCTGACTGACTTTGGAGATGTTTACACTTAGAGCCTGCAAGCCTTTCTCATACATACAAGTTCAATTAACAATCTTTCTAATGCCACCATGTGCAGCTTCGGCAACAAAAACATTGCCTTTGTTTTTAACACTCTAACATATTCTTATTAAAGCAGTATATACAGTTAGCTTCAAAAGAGTTATTTACAAAAACATCTAATACAAACTATACCGAGGCAAACAAAGTTTATTTTTTTACAATATTCACATGGGATTTAACCTAAGTAAAAAATCGATGTAATGTGCTTTGGAATATTTAAGCTACAATCGAGTTTTTACACTTTGCTTATAATCGTATTCACTTGGCTCACTGTTTGACTTCCACTGATCCAAAATTCATTTACCCAGACTTATAAGAAAATTACTGATTTGACAATTTTAACGAAAAATAAATAAACAATAGCAATACACTTAAAGTGAATTAAAAATAATACAAAATAATGATAAATAAAATATTATGTGTTCAGTTTTAATTAAATTTGTAAGTAAGGAGGAATACTCAACAGATCGACCAAAAATCGATCAACGGGTTGAACACCCCTGCAATACACTATCTCCTCCTTCCATTCTATATTCCTGTAATTCAAGTCTCTCATCAGGATCACCTTCTTTTTACATGCCCAACTAATTTGCCTAAACATTTCACAATAGGTATTCTCTGCATTCCCTGGCCTATAACAGCATCCTATCGGATATACTATGCTGTTTATTTCAACTTCACATCACACAGATTCAAAATCTGTGCCTGCGCTATCAACTTCCACACTTTGTGGACAATTTCTCTGCAATCATTAACAGCACTCCATCTCATCTTTTCACATTTCTATCCTTCCGGAAAATTATATCCTTCTATTTCTATTCTCGACGTCACATCCTCCTCAGACAACCAAGTTTCACTTATTCCAATTATCTTTGGGCATACTGACTCAATCAATGCAACAAACTCAGCTCTCTTTTTTGAATACATCTTACATTTGTGTACAAACATAACAATCCCTGTGTTCTTGAGGCCATTCTACCAGCACAAACATTCTCTATTCTAGCTGCTATACCACACCTGTCTTCGGTCTGACGACTCCTGTCTCCCTGATCCTGACTCTGATTTCCATTTCTACCTGTCTCATCCTCACCTTTATGCATTCCATCACCTTGTGCTGCGCAACCACATCTTCAACTTCATATCCATCTTTCTCCTGTTGTACAATCCCGCTTCACGAGTAGACTGATTATTTGCTACATTAACTTCTTGACTCTGTACCTTCTCACTAAGTCAAGTGAAGTCGATTCATGCTGTCATATCTGGGCATCAACAAGCCTACAGCTTTTCCAACAACACTATTCTTCTTTACCTGCTACAACTTCCTCAAGTCTCTATCAACTTTCATTTTTTCCCCAACTAAGTAATTTGTGTCTATGACTACCACTAATTTTGATGCCCAGTCTTTCCTTTTCTGCAACACATCAGTTATCTGCTTCATTGTTCCACCAGGAAAGCATGTTTTGTGCACTTTATTTGTCATCAGACCTCTAATGATCGAGTCCCCCATACAATGATATACGACTATCTTTTGACCCCTTTCTTCGTAATACTAACTTCCTCTTTCTCATTCTCATCAGCCAATTTCTTCTTTAGATGTTTAATATCCTCTTCCAGATGTTTCATTTTGCTTTTCATTTTCACTAACTCTTGCCTAAGCTCTTCTATTACAGCCCGACACTTGCTCCCGTTTCTAATCACTCTAATCTATCAAGACACTTTTCATATATGTTAATGCTTTCCTTTTTCTCATTTATCTAAAAAAGTTACATTTTCTGGTGCATATGTTGCC
Organism: Typopeltis vanoorti; assembly: GCF_054136105.1. Lineage (NCBI taxonomy): Eukaryota > Metazoa > Arthropoda > Arachnida > Uropygi > Thelyphonidae > Typopeltis > Typopeltis vanoorti. The sequence goes on from NC_143561.1 coordinate 49,755,826, forward strand.
GCTAAAGTGCAGAAATCAGTTATTCTGCAGATTAACTAGGGTGATCCGTTAACGTGCCGAAAATTGTTTCATTTCTCAATAGCAATACACTTTTCATTTCTCAAAGTACCTAGGTAATCTGCAAATTACCTAGATAATCTGCACATTACCTACTAGGCACTTGTTAAAGTGAAATAAGATCTTTGCTGGAACAACAGCAATTAAAAAACTATAATACAAAGAATCAAATGGTTTAAAATATTATTACAATTAAGGAAATGAATTTGCAAAACATATGATAAAATTATGTTTACTTATTAGTGCAATCTAAAGATTGGTGACACTTTGAATTACATAGCAATTGGTTTTTGCGACAAGCACACCTATTTGTGGTACATTTAGATTTACAGTCACATTTTCTGAAACTCTGCCCAGTACCAAGGGATTGTTTTATTGCTGTTTGACATAAAGATATTTCTACAGCAGGGACATCTTCTTTCGACGACAAGACACTGGCGAAACCAAACTAAAAGTGGAGGGAGAGGGGGGAAGGAGTAGGGAAAGGAAATGAGAGATACAAACTTTTGAATGTTAACGATACGAGAGCCGTTAATGTGCACATTACCTAGGTAAAATGCGGAAAACTCTTGATTCCCACGTTAACGGAGCAAATCAGTTAATCTGCAGATTAGCTAGGTAATCTGCACATTAATGACCTTCGAGCTTCAGTGGTAACACATACATATAGTAATTTTTGCAATGCATCCAAAAATCCAAGGCAGAAGTAGATCTCCCATACCGAAGCCTTACATGCTGCTAACGTACATTTCTTTATGGACACCATTTTCAGAAGTAGAAGAAATATGAACAAACAAGTAACAAAACACAATATAAACAACAAAAAATTTCAACAACACTACTAAAGGTCACTTGTATCCAAACGAAAAAAAAAAAATAAATAAATAAAAAATACAGCACACTTTGCAATAAAAAACCTCTCTATACACTAATTAAAAACATTTTTTTAGCACTCACATCTACTGCATGTTCACTCACGACACTAACTATAAGTTAATTATAATTGCACAGTAGATGAGACAAGAAATTATATTATTGTTTTAATCCTTTTAAGTTCCATAAATTAGTAAATTACTTTTGGTAATCTTTATTAATTTGTGAAGTTAAAAGTTTTTTCGAAGTTTGCTTATAAAGTCTAGATACTACATTAGGAATGGATGTAATAAAATCAAAATTGAATTGAAAGTAAGTTTGTTTATTTTTGACATGCTGAATTCAAATATGAACTTAAATTTCTCTATTACTTCTAGTTTTTCAGGAATCAAAATTGTATTGGCATATTATTGCATTTCATATGAACAACTATAGCATACATAGTATAATCCTTTGTTAAGTTACTCAGTTTAAAAGAAAAGGTTTTCCTCAAAGTTTATATCAAAGAAATCATATCAGCAGTTTCTTTCATTACAAACCAGCAAGTAAACTGAAGATCCTTTTGCCTGAACAAGCATTGCTTCAAATATATGGAACTGTTCACTATAACTGTCACACAATTGCACCCATTTTAGTGGGAAAGAAATCCAAATTTCAAATCAGAAATAAATTTTTAATAATATGTTGCATATAATTGTTCTGTGTGACAGTAACATGTCTTCTACAATTCACTGTGTAGAAATCATGGTGACAAAAGCAAACATATTAGAGCAAGTTATTTTATTTACAAATAAGAAAAATAACTTTCAAAGTTATGATCCCTATATCAAGATCAACTGATTCTATTAGCCATATTCTAATTTCCACTTATTGTTTCTTGTGTGTATTATTACAATTTTAACATTGTATTCCTGAAGATCTCTCTGTGACTGAGATGAAATATTGAAACAATTAAAGTTGCTGTTTAATTATTTTTTGTGCTGTAATTATTCCATTAAAGTTTAACATGAGTGTAAACCAACACCTAAGCCTAAATACTCATTCTAAAGCATATGTAGTTAAGATATGTGGATAATGTATTCTCCATTTGGACTCATGGTCCACACGCATTAGACTCTTTCCTCTCTCACCTCAATAGTCTTTGCAATAGAATACTGGCCTGGTTGGTCAAGTGGTTAGCATGTCTGCTCTCTTCAGACAAAAGGCTGCGGGTTTGAATCCCACCATGGGCACAGATGTTTGTGATTGTCTGTGAAAATACTAGTGGTGGTGGTGGTGGGCGGTAGATGGTGTTGGTGTAGATGATGATGATTGTGGTTCATTGTAGTTGGCGAATTGGGTGGAGACAGAGTTATAGAGTAGGTGCCCTCCCTCAATGAGACACCCTGGAGGTTATACATAATAATAATAATAATACAGTTTAGCATGGAAAAATAAACTAATAATCATTTAGCCTTTCTAGACACCTTGATAGTATGCCTACACTATGGTAACCTGTTCTTTATAGCATACAGGAAGCTCAGCCACACAAGCAGATGATACATTCATAAACTTTTCCATCACCTCTCTCAACACTATAGCATCATTAAAACACTAAACAATAAAACCTATAACCTATGTTCTAATGAATCCTCTCTTACAGCACAACTTAATCACATACACTACACCTTCTTATCTGATGGCTACAATTCCCACAGTATCAATCCCCGACCTTCTCTTCAGAAAGATTTTAGTAATGCTATCATCATCATCCCCCTATGTCCAAGGCACTTCAGAAAAAAAATAGCCAAAGTTTTAAAGAAATACAATCTCTGCATGACTTTCAAGCCCCACAACAAAAGCTTGCTATCCTTATATGTTCTACTAAAGATCAGTTCCCTCCTCTCTATCTGTGCTTGGAGTATATAAAGTGGCCTCTTCCTGCAAGTTGACCCACTATGGAGACAGACGGGAAGATCAGCCAACATCTGTATGGAAGAAAACAAAAAATATCTGCAGTTCTGCAGTCATGACTATGGTCAATCAGGCTTTGCAGACTATGGTTTAGATATGGCTCATAAAATCAGTTGGATAAAGACCACCATGCTTTATCAGTAAATTTAAAAGTGAAAGACTACTGTTGGAATCTGCAGCTGCTCTCAGAAATCAGCCTAATTTAAATAACTATGGTTGCATTAAACTTTCCAAAATATGGGAAACACTAATACTTCAAAATCTCAGTTTACATACTAGGCTGGCCACAAATGGCACCACACCACTTAGGACTCTAATCTTTCACCCACGTGTTTCACTTATTTTTGTGTTGCCTTTTGTGTGTGTCCCACTATGTATAGCATTATACATATTCTTAAGGACATGTCTAATCCCAGACCAGTTTCAAACTTTATTGAGGTCTCATCAGTGGGAGCCAGACCCAGAAGTGATGCCAAGGTTAAAGTAATGCAAAAGTCATCATATTTCCATATACAAGAAGCCAAGAGACTTTACTGTGTGCGTTACAAGTCTCATATTATACTACCTGACGAAATATTGGAAGAATTAAATAATATTTTTAATCTTTTATCAGTGCTGTTTTACTCCATTAAGCCTCTAACATAAGCTTCTCCCAGCACTTAAGAATTTAAACATGGAAAGGATTTCATCATTTGGTTTTTTCCTGTGACTTCTGCAACAGCTATGTGTATGATGGTTAACAATTCTTTATCTTCTTACTTCTCACAGTATGAAATCATGAAAAACTAAAGTGTAGAGGACATAGGAGAGGATGCTTAACTATGAGTGAGGAGGAGGTTTTTGAGGAAATAAATAACTTGATGTCAATAAAGATATAAGATTTGATGATATATCACCATTGGTTACATGTTCCAGAGAATTTATTAAACAGGCATGCCAGTAGCACTGGCATGCCTGTTTAATAAAAGTCTTACATCAGCAGAGGGTCCAAGAGAGTGGAAAGAAGGTAAAATTGTTCCACTGCATAAAGGTGGTGATAAGGCTGTGGCTACAAATTATAAGCCAACCTGTATATCTGAAGTTGTGGTGAAGGTACTAGAAAGATTGGTCAGAACTAGGATACAGAAATGGGTTGATACCAGCAATATTCTCTGTGGTTATCAGCATGCATTTGTTAAAGAGAGAGATCATATACTAACTTACTTATGTATGTACTATAACAAGGTGACAAATGTCTTGGACAAGGAGGATGCATATACAGTGGAATACTTAAATTTTGCAAAAGCATTGGATAGACTGCCACACAGCAAGCTGTTAAATAAGCTGAAATGAATGGGATTAGATAACATACTCCTGAGTTAGATCAGCGACTGGCTGTCAGATAGGTATCAGAAAATTGTATATGGGGGCGCAGTATCCCGAAAGAGGAAGGTCACTTATGGTGTGATGCAAGGGGAACCATTTTTGGGACCATTGTTGTTCAAATTGTATATTAATGATATTGGGATAGGTTTAACTGATGATATGCAGCTGTTTGCAGATGATGCAAAATTAGAGAGAGCAATGCAGAGTCAAACAGATGTTATGGCCTCACAGTAGGACTTTAATGGACAGGTAAGTCAAACTAAAAGTTCATCATCATCAAATTCCTGACATGTACCCTAAAGGGGTGTACAGGATATGATAGTACTACATGAAAAATTTAAATCATTACTAACTTCCTATATACAATTTTCCTCCAAATCAGTCTGTTACTTGTCAAGGCTCCAACATTATCAGATCTTATATTTCTATCGTCTAAGGCTCTTTGTACCTTATCAATCCACCTATATCTTGGTCTTCCTCTGGATCGTTTTCCTGCCAATCTGGTAGAAAACAATTGTTTTGCTAATCTTTCCTCGCCCATTCTGTTTAAGTGACCATACCACCTGAGATTAGCTTTGCTAACGCATTCCGGGATGCTGACAATGTCAAGTTCTTTCCTAATAATCTCGTTTTTAATATGATACTGCCATTGATGCTATCTGTTCACGCCTCTAATCTTTCTCAGGCCTCACATATCTGTGGTCACTAGTCTTTGGTCAAGTGTTTTACTTCTGACCCAGCTCTCAGATCCATAAGTTAAAACGGGTTTGAACACTGTCTTGTATACAGCTAATTTAGTGTTCCGACTAATTTTTTTCTTATTCCATATGAATTTATTCAATTGACTTCCTACCATACCAGTTTTGTTGATTCTATTGTCTATTTCCATATTTAATTTACCATCTTCGCTAAAAATCGTGCCTAAGTAATTTACCATCTTCACTAAAAATCGTGCCTAGCTGAAATGATTTACTTGTTCTATAGGTTCTTCTTCGTTCACAACACTTTGACATTTTCAACGATTCTACCTATTTTCATTGTTTTTGTCTTTTAATTGCTGACCTTCATACCATATCTATTACAACAGTCATTCAATTTAAAAAGGGAATCTTGCAAACTTGTAGTAGATTTATTTAGAAGTATAATATTGTCCGCATAAAGCAAAGAGCTGACATTAACATCTTCAATTCTGATATCATGTTTAATACCACTTTCCTTCATAATGTGATCCATATAGATAATGAATAACAGAGGGGATAATGTACATCCTTGTCTCACACCAGATTTAACATTAAACCATCTTCCTATACTTCATACAATTCTAACTGCTGATTTACAACTCAAATAAAGACCAAGTATTGGTTGATATAATGCCATATCGACACCATATAACTGTAGAGTATTGAATAGTTTCTCTCTTCACACTTTGTCATATGCCTTTTCCAGATTGACAAAACGTAAATACAGATCTTTGTTATATTCCCATGCTTTCTCAACTATTTGTCGTAAAGTGAAGATCTGATCCTGACAGCCTCTATTTGGCCTGAATCCAGCTTGTTCTTCACCAAGCTTTTCTTCCACAATTCTTCTCAACTGTTTCTCAAGTATACTTGCATAGATCTTGCCAGGAACACTCAGTAGGGAAATACCTGTGTAATTCTCACATTCAGTTTTATTTCCCTTTATATATATGGGCACTATTAGAGCTCTACTCCAATCATCAGGAATTCGTCCCTCTGTCCAGGCCTTCTGGACTATGCAGTGCCGCCACTGTAAGACTCATACCACCATGCTTCAGCATTTCTGGTTGAATATCATCTACTCCTACTGCCTTTCCACATTTCAAGCCTTTTATGGCTTTTTCTACTTCAAGTATGGATATGTATTCCTGACTGTATGCCTATCTAGTGTTTACCATTGTGCTATCACTGCTTGTTTCATTCAGCAATTTTTCGAAGTAATTAATCCATACTTCAAGGATATCTTTTACTCCCGTTTTCATGTCACCTTCATCATCTCTAATTCCTTTTACAGCCCTCTTTCCTCCATTTCTAAGCTTCTTCAACAACCTCCAGAATATCTTACCACCTTCTTGATATTTATTTTCTATATTCTTGCCAAAGTCCTCCCATGACTTTTGTTTAGCTAGTTTTACACAGTGTTTAGCTTTTTTACATTTGTCTCTGTATTCTCTAAGAGCACAAGCTGACTTATTTGCCAGGAACTTTTGATATGCTTTCTTCTTTTCCTTCACTGCCTCTTTAACATCCTGTGTCCACCATGGAGTTCTGATTTTTCTATCCTTGCAGACAACCTCACCACATGCCTCTCTGGCTGAATCAATCAGGGTTTTCTTCAAATTTTGGTTCTTGTTCTCAAACTCTTTCATTTTTTCTTCAATAATCTTTGTGTATTTTAGTCTGCAGTTCACATCTGAGAGCTGCTCAAATTTTATTCGCTTTAAAACTTTCTTACGTGTTATTCTTTTCAATCAGAAATTCAATTTTATCCTGCTTAAGACTAAATAGTGATCACTTCCAATTTCAAATCCTCTGTACACTCTGGTGTCCTGCACCAGGGAGAAAACATCACTATCTACAATAACATAGTCAATGAGACTTTTCTTATTCCTTGCCTCTTCTCTCCATGTGAATTTGTGAACATTTTTATGTTGGAACATGGTGTTAGTAATAACCAGACCATGTCCTGGGCAGAAATTCAACAGATATTTGCCATTATTATTAGCTTTGCACTTTTCTCCAAATTTTCCCAAAATATTTTTGTATGTCTGACAATCATTTCCTACTCTGCTATTTAGATGCCCAACAGAGACCAACTTTTCCTTTTCGTTGTGTCAGTTGCTTTCCCTAAAGCATCAAAAAATTCCTCCACTTCTACCTTAGTAGAACCTTCTGTGAGACCATAGGCACAAATGGCAGGCATCACTCTACTTGAGACTGCCTGCCATTCAAGAAGATTAGCCTCATATTTTGTGTTGAATACTATGGCTATAACTTCTTTTCCTTGATTGTCATTGCTTGAATATAAAATTTTGTATTTATTGCTCAGAAAGATCTCACCAGTTTTTTGTCTTTTTTGTTTCAGTCACCTCTATTATGTCAATATTTTATTATCTACTCCTCAGCTAGCTTTCTTTGCCATTCAGGCATCTTATGTTGATAGTGCCGATGTTTAACTCTGGTGATGTTGAGTTGGGGTGTGTTTTCGGATTTGTTCCAGTAGCTGACTTTTCGTTGTTCAACCTGGTTCCCTGGAAAGCAACGGGGGCCTTGTTTAACCGGGTGACACCCCAGCCAACATGAAATTTTGTCATGTTGTACCATCATTTTGTATTTTGGTTTAAGCCAATAAGATGTTGTTTATTAATTTTAACGGTATAATAGAACACAGAAACTAAGTAAATAATTAATTTATTGACTTGATGCTGATATTTCGCTGGTATTATAACCAGCATCTTCAGAGCACAAAAACACTGTTTGTCACAATACGCAAGACTAAAACAACATGGTGTACTTAACCAAAATTGTAGCAGCAACACAAAGACTAGAGTCCTGGTTTTGGCGCCCTCTATCTGAAAAAAAAAAAAAAAAAAAAAAAAACGCTATCATATATTACTAGAGTCCTAGAAAAGTGCTAGTTTTTTCTTAATATGACTGTCTCCCAGATCTTCGGCAAGTTAATACAGCCATATTTGTTGAGATTTGGAGTGTGTTTTAGGGCTTCTGTCGCCTCTAAGAACAATCTCTCTGATTTATATGGGTTTCTGTGTAGTACTTTTGTGTTTTTCCAGTTGATCCTGTGTGCAGGGGTATCCAGAGCATGGTCTGCTAGGCCCGACTTCCCATAATGATATTTCCGGACGTATCGTTTATGTTCGCTGATGCGGATATTCACAGTTCTTCCTGTTTGACCGTAGTAGGCTTGATTGCATGAGCAGGGTACTTGGTAGACTCCTGGATGTGATAAAGGAGGAATGCTGTCCTTGGGTGAGCGGATGAGGGTGGCTAATTTGCTACATGGTCTGAATGTGGTGCGTAGTTTATGTTTATTGAGGATTCTTGAGATCTTTTCGGATGTGCCTTTAATGTAGGGGATGGTGACTGTTTTGTTGTAGTTCTCTGTGGTGGATGGTGGGAGGGGTTTCTTAGGAGTGTTTAGTATTTTGTTTATTTTTTGTGGATTGTAGCCGTTGGCCAAGAAGGTGTGGCGTAAGTGAGTCAGTTCAGCAGTCAGAGCCTTGTCATTTGAACAGATTGCTCTCGCTCTATGGGTTAGCGTTTTTAATATGCCATATTGTTGAGAAGGATGATGGTGTGATTGTTTGTGTAAGTATCTGCCTGTATGTGTGGGTTTTCTGAAAACTGAAAATGATAAGGAACCATCTGGGAGACGTGTGATGAGTGTATCCAGGAAGGGCAGACAGTTGTTGGCTTCCAGTTCCATAGTAAAGTGGATTTTTGGATGTTGGCTATTTAAATGTGCTAAGAATGTTTTCAATGTCTCAGGGCCATGTGGCCAAATAGCAAGCACATCATCAACATAGCGTAGCCAAAGTGTTGGTTTGAGAGTGGCTGTATTGATTGCTTGTTTTTCCAGGTGTTCTATGTAAAAGTTGGCTGGGGGGGGGAGAAAGGGGGGGAGCCCATGGCTGTCCCATCAATTTGTTTGTATATTTTCCCTTTCCATGTGAAATATCCTGCATGTATTGTGAATTTGAATAGTTCAAATATATCAGGGGGGAAGTGTGACTTCAGTAGATTGAGGGTTTCTATTAGTGGTACATTTGTGAATAGTGAAGTGATGTCAAAGCTTACTATTAAGTCTGAGCTTTTTAGGGTGAGGTGTTGTAAGATGCTTTTTAGGTGTGCTGAATTTTTGATAAAGGAGGGAGAATTGTTAGTGAGAGTGGCTAGTAGCTTCGCTAAATGTCTAGCCAGTTTGTATGTGGGACTATTTATACTGTCCACAATTGGGCGTAGGGGTGTGCCTGGTTTGTGAATTTTTGGTGATCCATAGATCCTCGGTGTTTTAACATGGAAAGGTTTGAGTTTGTTAACTGTGTCTTTGGGCCAGGAAGTGACTTTTTTTAATAATTTTCGTGCCTTATTCTTTTGTGTGTTGGTAGGATTGCGATCTATAATTTTGTATGTTGACTGATCTTGTAATAGTGTGTGCATTTTGTTTTCATATTCAGTTGTGTCCATCACGGTTGCATTTCCTTTGTCTGCTTTTGTTATGGTAATCTGGCTGTTGTTGTGTAGCTCTTTTATAGCAATGAATTCTTTATGTGGGATATTATTTTTTGGAGGCTTGGACTTGATTAGGATGTTGGCCACATCTAAACGTATGTTGTTAGCTATTGTTGGAGGCAGGTCGTAAATTCCTCATTCGATGGACGCCATTATTTCGGCTTTTGGAACTTGCTTGGGAGTTATGGCAAAGTTGTGCCCTCGACTTAAAGCAGTCGTGGCTTCTTTGCTTAAGGTGAGTGACGATAGATTCACGACGACGAGGTCTTGTTGTAATTGTGGTCGTTGTATGGTGTTCCGTTGTTGTAGATTTTCGAACTTCTTTTGGTGCCGGTTTTTGACTCTGTCGAATTCTTTTTTTGCCGTTGCGTCGGTGATGTTCTCTAAGATCTGCCAAAGTTCCGTATTTAGAATATTATGCAGTGATTCTCGTAATTCGCTGATGGTTGTATTTGCTTGTGCTAATTCCCGACGAGTGGTGTTAATTTGTTCGCGTAAAAGCGCTACACTCGCTCGTTTATAGATGCGTTGGGCTTTGGCCGAGTGGAACTTGTTTTTGATTTTAAAACAGTTCGGTATTAATTTGGTGTCTCGGCACCTCTTTAAGAAGGCTAACCTGTTTAGTTGCCGCATCAATTTCAACTTCCACTTACCATATCGTCGTGTCTTGCGTACGATATCGTCTCCGTGAAGAATCCTTAAACGTGTGGACAGACTTATGTGTTCGTCGAACATGTTGTTTATTAATTTTAATGGTATAATAGAACACAGAAACTAAGTAAATAATTAATTTATTGACTTGATGCTGATATTTCGCTGGTATTATAACCAGCATCTTCAGAGCACAAAAACACTGTTTGTCACAATACGCAAGACTAAAACAACATGGTGTACTTAACCAAAATTGTAGCAGCAACACAAAGACTAGAGTCCTGGTTTTGGCGCCCTCTATCTGAAAAATGCAACCGTGGTGATGGACACAACTGAATATGAAAACAAAATGCACACACTATTACAAGATCAGTCAACATACAAAATTATAGATCGCAATCCTACCAACACACAAAAGAATAAGGCACGAAAATTATTAAAAAAAGTCACTTCCTGGCCCAAAGACACAGTTAACAAACTCAAACCTTTCCATGTTAAAACACCGAGGATCTATGGATCACCAAAAATTCACAAACCAGGCACACCCCTACGCCCAATTGTGGACAGTATAAATAGTCCCACATACAAACTGGCTAGACATTTAGCAAAGCTACTAGCCACTCTCACTAACAATTCTCCCTCCTTTATCAAAAATTCAGCACACCTAAAAAGCATCTTACAACACCTCACCCTAAAAAGCTCAGACTTAATAGTAAGCTTTGACATCACTTCACTATTCACAAATGTACCACTAATAGAAACCCTCAATCTACTGAAGTCACACTTCCCCCCTGATATATTTGAACTATTCAAATTCACAATACATGCAGGATATTTCACATGGAAAGGGAAAATATACAAACAAATTGATGGGACAGCCATGGGCTCCCCCCTTTCTCCCCCCCCCCAGCCAACTTTTACATAGAACACCTGGAAAAACAAGCAATCAATACAGCCACTCTCAAACCAACACTTTGGCTACGCTATGTTGATGATGTGCTTGCTATTTGGCCACATGGCCCTGAGACATTGAAAACATTCTTAGCACATTTAAATAGCCAACATCCAAAAATCCACTTTACTATGGAACTGAAAGCCAACAACTGTCTGCCCTTCCTGGATACACTCATCACACGTCTCCCAGATGGTTCCTTATCATTTTCAGTTTTCAGAAAACCCACACATACAGGCAGATACTTACACAAACAATCACACCATCATCCTTCTCAACAATATGGCATATTAAAAACGCTAACCCATAGAGCGAGAGCAATCTGTTCAAATGACAAGGCTCTGACTGCTGAACTGACTCACTTACGCCACACCTTCTTGGCCAACGGCTACAATCCACAAAAAATAAACAAAATACTAAACACTCCTAAGAAACCCCTCCCACCATCCACCACAGAGAACTACAACAAAACAGTCACCATCCCCTACATTAAAGGCACATCCGAAAAGATCTCAAGAATCCTCAATAAACATAAACTACGCACCACATTCAGACCATGTAGCAAATTAGCCACCCTCATCCGCTCACCCAAGGACAGCATTCCTCCTTTATCACATCCAGGAGTCTACCAAGTACCCTGCTCATGCAATCAAGCCTACTACGGTCAAACAGGAAGAACTGTGAATATCCGCATCAGCGAACATAAACGATACGTCCGGAAATATCATTATGGGAAGTCGGGCCTAGCAGACCATGCTCTGGATACCCCTGCACACAGGATCAACTGGAAAAACACAAAAGTACTACACAGAAACCCATATAAATCAGAGAGATTGTTCTTAGAGGCGACAGAAGCCCTAAAACACACTCCAAATCTCAACAAATATGGCTGTATTAACTTGCCGAAGATCTGGGAGACAGTCATATTAAGAAAAAACTAGCACTTTTCTAGGACTCTAGTAATATATGATAGCGTTTTTTTTTTTTTTTTTTTTTTTTTTCAGATAGAGGGCGCCAAAACCAGGACTCTAGTCTTTGTGTTGCTGCTACAATTTTGGTTAAGTACACCATGTTGTTTTAGTCTTGCGTATTGTGACAAACAGTGTTTTTGTGCTCTGAAGATGCTGGTTATAATACCAGCGAAATATCAGCATCAAGTCAATAAATTAATTATTTACTTAGTTTCTGTGTTCTATTATACCGTTAAAATTAATAAACAACATGTTCGACGAACACATAAGTCTGTCCACACGTTTAAGCCAATAAGAATACGATTTGGTCATCTAAATCCCAAATTGCCAGTCCATCCTCGTTTGTTCAGTATCCAGGTAGATACCCAACAGGGTGCACCATGAGAAGGTGAGGATTGGACATTAGGTCAGAAGCCCTGGTCAGTTCTCCGCATTCCTTTAAAGGCTATGTGGAGATCTCATCTCATTTATGCAGCTTTGACCCTTGAACTATCAGTTTGATGTTGCAAAGTGTAAGGTTTTGAAATTTGGTAAGCAACAATGGGATGCAAAGTATACTACACTTAGTGGAAAACTTTAAAGGAGATAGAGATGAGATCTGGGGGGGGGGGACAAAGTCCTGAAATTCAGGGGCCACACTGCACAAGTTGTGAAGACATCACATCAGATAATGCAATGATGTAGAAATAAAGAGATTATGATGCCACTGTATAAGGCTTTGATCATGCCTCATGTGGAATATTGTGCGCAGATTTTGGTCAGCAGATTTTCATGGTGATGAGGATATGTTAAAAAGGCTCCAGAGAATTCACAAAGGTCATTGGTCTTTCGAATGTGAAATACAAGGACAGATTGAGACAACATAAATTGCAAAGCCTTGTGAACAGGAGGAGGGGTATATATGATTGAGACATATAAGCTACTCAGGGATTGCCATGGAAGAGTTTTTCATAAAATGGAAAGGGAATAGAACAAGAAGCCATCCCCGGAAATAAGGAGAGTGTGAGCAGAATGTTCATTACATGGAGCGTAGTTAGTGATGCATTATTTGAGTGTGTTGTGAATGTAGACACATTGAATCAGTTTAAGGCACAGTTGGATGAGCTTTGTGTGTGATAGTTTCTACCTGCCATGATGAGTCGCTGACTCCATGGAGGTCAGATGTTAATAATAACTATGCAAATAATGCTGGAGTTTTGTAAGACCTACTCTTTTCTTATATATATATATATATATATATATATATATATATATATATATATATATATATATATATATATATATATATATATATATATATATATCAATGACCTACTCTACTTAACCAACAATTCAATATGCAGTTTTGCTGGTGACAGTACACTACATTCTTCACTTCATAAACCCTGCATAACACAAATCTCCACAAACTCCTTTACTACCCTAAATTCTAACTATTTTTGAATAGTTAGAATTTAGAATTTGGTGTTCAGGTAATCCTGTAAATTTCAATGCTAGAAAAACATAATTTTGCCTTATCTCTTAAAAAAAAAACGAGATGTCGTTTCTTTTCTTGGGATTACTCTAACTTCAAGGCTCTCTTGGCATAAACACATTACAACTATTGCTTCCTCAGCATTCAAAAAAAAAATCGAACTTCTTGTTTGCTAAATGCATTACTTTACCTCTAAACATCCATTAACCCTACAAAAATCACAAGTCTAGCCAACCACTGAATACTGCTCTCACAATTTTGATGTCTCTAAAAGACACTAAAATTGCGAGAGCAGTGTCTCTCTATCGTGTATAAATGCTTCCTCAGTTGATGTTCATCTGAACTAGCAACAATAATTCTCACAACTCTCTCTACTAAATCCATTGAAATGCATACAGCAGTCACCAAACATCCTTTACAGTTCAACTCCAAACACACAGCACAAATTTCTCTTCCTCTTTCATTCCCTCAACTGCTGTTCCCTGGAAGTCTTTTCTCTTATGCATTTCTTAATACACAGGTCTTCAAATCAAACATGAACATATTTTTTCTTTCTTAACTCTATGCCCATTAGTACTAACTATAGGTTGACCAACTGACCAACCTCTCATGTATTGGATCACATTTGAAAAACATCAATTCACAGCTTCATAGGTTACTAAAGGGTGCAGACACAAACTGATAACCAGATAAACTGATTTGATAAGCTTGTTTTTCTTACCAAAATTATTATTATAATATGGGCATCTCCATGAAGTCTACAGATTCACTGGAGGAGGCCCTTTATTGATTGAAAATTCCACATGTTGAGTAACCTCCCAGGACACGACTGCATGTCACTTTCCCTGATCGGAGGTACAGCTGCTACTGTAGTTATACGGTAGATCACAGTAGATAGATCTTCTGATGCTATTACCAGATCTAACATTCTCAAATCCCTGGTACTCCTCCATCACCTGTTATTACAGGTAATTATCCATTGGTAACTGTATAAATTTCATTTTCATTCTGGCATGTGCCCTTTCCTCCTTCTGATCTATATCCCCATAGCTGAAGTCTCACAAGATATATTTTACATGCTGCTTTCAACAGGAATACCTGACAATAATATAGCATATATTAAAACAATGCTTATGAATTGATTTTGTTAGATTACTTATGAAAAATTAAGCTACATATTATAAAACAGAGTCAAATATTGGGGAAAAAATTACTTTAACATTAAACTATAAAAACTATTTACAGAATAAAAAAAGGCTTCTTTACATACTTAGAGCAATTAAAAATGATTCTTTAAACTTTTCTATATGGTCCTTCTGCAATTCAAATATAATAAAAAAGTGAGCTAAGGCTCGGCCATATTCTTTTTTTATAATACATGTTGAGGCCCGCTGCTCAGAATGTGATAACAACTGCTCTTTGTGAGGAACACATTGTAAGCTTGTTACTGGCAGCTGTAAATAAATCAGTTTAATTCATGAAATTCGTGGACTTTTAAAATTCTTTATTAAATTAAGTCAGTTTTTAATAACAACTTGACAAACAAAGCAAAGAAAACAGCCAGAATGTGTAAATGCACAGAATAAATTAAAAAAAAGCAGCTGTAATCTTAAAAATTGTTTATACAGTATAATTATGGCATAATATTTCTTAAAATTTTAGCATTTTAACTAGACATACCATACTCCAATACAGTTACATATTTCACAAAGAAGGAAACAGTTTCATATAGAAGAATTCCAGTAGGAAAAGAGAGAGAGAGAGAGAGAATAATATGCTGAGTCAGGAAAAATCAGGACAACTCTAAATGGCACTAGTGCAAGTGGTCAGAATCTCCATGGAGAATGTGAGATGTACCTGTAGAAAATGTTATGATTACTGAAATTACAAAAATAGCAAAATAAAGTATCTTGAATTAGGAAATCAATAAGAAATATGGAGAAGTTTAATAACTTGATCAAAGACTAATGATGATCTAGGTAAAGAAATGGTACTTATCTGGCATATAAATCTGGAAGTAAAAGGTTATGTTTACCTACACTGCTAGAAGTATCAAGAATAAAAATAGAAGTTTGTAGCATTAACCACCCAACCAGCCATGACGTCTATAGATGTCAAGGTTAGCATGGATGCGAAGTGCATATTAAAATTGCAATACCCATTGATATTGCACTGAAATATATGATGGATACAAAGTATCCATCATATATTTAAAATTACAGGCACAGGTTAGACGACAGTAACAGAATCAGGAAGATATAGCATTTTCACAAAACACAGAAAGGGAAAAAGAGGAGGAGAAGTATTCAGTGACATAGATAAATCAGAATTTGATGATCTCAGATGTGATTCATGCATGTCCCTATCTCCATTTCACAATTCCCAAATGAAATCATGAAAAAGTACAACAAACAACATAACTGCACTGTGGTTACATACTGGGAAAGGTTTGGAAAAATTTGTGCTGTCGCTCATGACATTTCCAAAGCTTTTGACCATGTGTGTGTGGCATCGAGGTCTACTAAACAATCTGCCATCCTTCGGTCTCCCCACCACCGTCTGTAATTGGGTAGCCAGCTTTCTCTCTGGTCATTCTCATTCTCTGCAAGTCATAGCAGATGGCTCTCTTTCAGCTTCACCACCAATGCTGAAGTGCCTCAAAGCTCTGTTTTATCACCTACTCCCATTCTTCTGTACATAAATGACTTATTCACAATAACAAGTAATCATATCCATAGCTTTGCAGATGATAGTACTCTTCACTCATCCTGCTCATCTGACAAACCATGCAGTACTCAGACATCTCAGGCTACAAGATCATCTGCAACTATTGAATTAAATACTGATTTATATACTATATTTCAATGGGCGAGGGGAGGGTCAACCTTGTCACGTTCATTGCTGAGAAAAAAAAAGTCTTGCCATTTCTCATGCAAAAGAGATTCCAACTCACCTACCTTTAACCTTAGTAATACACAAATCAGTAGACGAGTTCAAATCTCCATGCTTAGGCTAATGTTTACCTCCAGTCTTTCCTAGCATAAAGACATCACATCAACAACCTCTTCAGCATCCAAGAAACTTGGCATTCTCTTTCATTCAACAGCTTATATTATGCCCAACCAACTCTTAATTATATATAAATCCCAAATCTGACCATTTTTAGAATACTGCTCACATGTTTGGAGTGGTGCACCTAAAAATTCGCTTAAAAATCAATCCAGAGGCAAGCAATAGACTCACACATGATCCTTCTGAAGTGAATTTCTCAGCCTCTATCTCACAGATGCAATATTTAAGAACTGTGTTTCAGGTACTTCCATGTTAACAGTGAATTGGCAATCATCATTCCTCTACTTTTTGTTGCACCTGTTAATATGAGAGCAGCAGCTGTTGAGCATCCCTTTTGTTACACCCTGATAACTTAAGAATGTGAAAATTTCAGTTATCATGATGTAACAAGAGAAGAAATAAAAACCCTGTATAGATAACTAAGTAAGCAAGCTTGTTCCTAAGCAGATATCGTTAAGAGCCTTTGAAAGTAATGAATACAAAAAATAAAAAGAAAGAAAAACATGCTTGCATCCAAGTGAAAAATATAGCTGAAATTGTTTGTTGAACTAAATAAGAAAAAAGAAGGGAATTTTATTATAGTTGTGATATGATAAATAAGGTTAAGTAAAGCAAAGAAGATTAGTCATAGGATTTTGTATGTGAGAGGCTAGTTTTTTACACTTGAAATAAAAGATTAAAGATTCGAGTTAATTCTTAGAAAATTTTGGAAAGGGGATTAATTTAGTATAGATGACATAGAGGTTAGCTTAAACAAAAACCAAAGCTCAAGGTCATAATTCCCGAATTGAGGCTTCGTCACGTGTCAGTCGCGTGCACACGGACCGCATGATGTTTGGCAGAAAAACGCCACTCTAATTGGTCAGTGAAATCGACTCCAGTAGAGGGGGAATTGAAGAAGGTGCCGGTAGGGGTCATCGTATAAAAGGGCTAGGAAACCCCCCCAGGGCTTTTTTTCCTCAGAGATTTCTTCATGAGTCTTCATACAGGTCTCACACAGTTTTCCTGAGTGACGGGTTAGGAGTTTTCTCTGTCTGACACAATAAGGAAACAAAGGGTGCGGGATTTCGATTCCGTGTTCCTATTGTAAGAAACGAGGGATGCCATTTAGTTAAAAAGAGAGAAGATAATGTCAGTGTGTTTCATCGTCCAGTAATCGTAACGAGAGAAAGAAAATTCTATAAAGAAGTCAGTACCCATGTGGTGAATTTCACAGCCACAGAATAGATGATCCTATGTATGTCCTTGATTGAAGAATGTAAAGTAAAGATTGTGAAAGCCCACCTTAGTGCCAAAAGAACTTAGGAGTGATAAGTTATAGAAGAGTTCGTCCTAGGAAGGTAAAATATCGGAAAGGGTAGAGACCAGTGAGAAGACCCAAGTCAAAAGGTACTGTAAAATCTCATGTCAATTCAAATCATATGTAACTGTAGTCATTGTTCAATAACTGAACAGTAGAAAGGATTAATGAGAATTATACTAGGACTTTAGTACATGTCAATCTAGAATAAAATTGAGCTTATTACTATTAATTAATATGTATTCATGTGCCTAGAGATTTATGCGTGTACATTGTATTTTAATTAAGAGAGTTTTAAAGGTCAAAAGTGTGTATTAGCTCAGCTAAAGGATAATTTTAATCCATATTGTCTTAGTGAGAAAATTAGAGTAACTGATTATATATGTCCTAGAAAATACAGAATTATAGCGGGATCAAATCAGTAAAGGGTTAGACAAAGGATCAACTAGTTCTAGGATTATACATGTTTGTGTGTATAGAATCTTTTATGGCGATATGATCACAATTCTCATGTAGGGTCTTAATCTAATACTTGTGTTTAGGTAGCGAAAATTTGTATTATGTATTCTTAGTATTGAATTGAGTTTTATTTGATAAAGAATGAATTGTACCATGTTTAAGAATTCAATAAACTTTTGTTCGTTGAAAATACAGTTGTCTGAGATTGCCGCTCAATGCACCACTTGTAACAATGTATGAACCTAATCACGCAGGGGGGGGGGGATTTGTTAAGTTATGAGATAAAGGTCACGACTGCATATTAGTTTCACACTCAGACATATTTTGGTAATTGCTCTTTGTTTTTGAATCTTATATCTTAAACTAAATGTCCTGAAAGGCGCAGTATAAAATAAATATTTAGGGACACTACGGGGAGCAGAAGCTTGAATATTTGTATTTGGGTGATATCTCGTATATAAATAAGATTTGGACAAAGACAAGTAGGATTTCACATGTAAGGATAGTTGAAGGCCTAATAATCATAAATTGGGACACAACACTTTACTGTGTAACTGCAAACACACTGAACCTGCTTCTATTCTTCCTCTTTTATTCCATCCACCTCTGCCCTCTGGAACAGCTTTTCTCACGAAGTATTCCCAAACAACTACAACCTGCAACTCTTCAAAAAAAAATAAAAATAAATAATAATAATAAACATCTCAGTCCTCATCTCCACTCCGCACACACACAGTACTGATGTGCTTATAAGTCCTTCAGCCTGTCATGTATGGGACCGATATAAAAAAAAAAAAAGTAATCTCACTCTGACTGACAAAAACCATCTGAAACATATACTGCTTGGAAAGAAGTTAATGGATACCCCCCCCCATGGGCAAGGTCATGCCATGTAACAAGTAACATGTTTATAGCCGGTATAAATTGGAGGAATATGATGCTCCCAAGTTAGTGTAACTGTGTCCAGGTGAAATTACTGTGAGAAGGGAACTGACAGAGATTGAAATAGGCATTGTGATAGGATGGCATGTTGTAGACCTACCTGTTCAACAAATTGGGCCATCCTAGGTCAACAATCAATGATACCATACTGAGATAGAAGCACAAGGAGTGCTTCTATCTCAGTCAACCACAAGTGCTATCCACATTGGACGACTCACCAAACCTGAATGTAGGGTGCTATGAAGGAAAATATGTAAAAACTGCCATTTGTTGGATGACATGCTGAATGTGAAGTTCCAGGCATCAACTGGACCATGAATTTTCACAAAACAATCCGAACTGGAGCTCAGAACATGGGTTTTCATGGTAGGACTGCAGTATATAAGCTCCACATATCCAACCAACATGTAGTGTTGTCTTCAGTAGTGTAAAGAGCATGTACAGAGAGATGTGGAAGCTTGGAAAGCTGTGTTATGCAAAAACGAATCATGCTACACCCTATACCAAGCAAATGGATTGGTGTAAGTGTGGTGGATGCCTGGTGAATGTCTCTTACTAGAGTGCATAACAACAACTATGAAATTTGGTCCTGTTTTTCCTGGTTTGGCCTCGGATCTCTGTTTGTGGTACCACGAACACTGAACTCCAAGAGGTATCTGAACATTTTGGACAATGCAATGCTTGCTACTTTATGGTGTTTATATGGAACTGACCATTGTCTCTTTCAGCAAGACAATGCACAGTGTCGTAAGGCTGCTGCTGTAACTGCATGGTTTATGGACATGAACATCACCACACTTGACTGGCCTCCATAAAGTCCTGATTTCAATCTTCATTATATGCCTACAGGAAGAATGGTCCATAATTCCCATTAATTGCTATTATATGCTTGTGGAAAGTATGCCCCATAGAATTGCTGCAGTCATTGCAGAGAAAGGAGGTCCTACATCTTATTAAGATGGGTGCCATGGCTGTTTGTTCTTCACACTATGGTGTCCATTAACTTCTTTCCAAGCAGTGTACGTGCTATTGGTCTGAGTGAGATAATAATTTCTAGACACAAAAACAGTCTTACCTTTCTGAGAGGGGCAACTGGGACTTTTGTTTCAGGTTCCATTGAAAACAGTTTTCCTAATTGTTTATCCTATTTAACAAATGAGAAATAATGTATCTGTACTGTACTGTACATAAAAAAAAAAATCCATATAAGCATGCATATGCACACACACACACATCTTAAAAATGTTTTTTTTCTGACTGAACATAGTTGGCACTTTTTGACAGAAGTACATTTTAGAGATCAAAAGTATGACATTTATGAATACTAGTTATATTTCAATATTTTAATTACAATTTATTGAAAAAACACCTACAAATCTATACTATGTTAATTATTGAAACACGAAACATTTTTCAGTTTTTACTTATAATGATGAATACATATCAGCCTATTTCATGGTGTTTAATATATATATACAGTAATCCCTCGATTAGTGCATAATTTTTTTTCGATACCCAAATTCGATTAGTGCGCCTATACATCTTAAAAATAAATGTTACAGATTTTAAAAATTTTCTATGTATATATTTTTATGACTAACTATTTTAAAAATCACTCACCAGAATGAAATAATTTAGATACTGATTTAAAACATTTTACAAAGTTATTTTTAATGGCATACTACGCTACTTCCATGTATACTATGTTCCAAATGTTTACTGCCAAATACAACTTCTCTCATACAACCTATGGACCAGGGGGATTATCGCAACCTTTAAGGCATACTACCTGAGAAGAACATTTAAACAGGCAATAGAAGCAACATCTGGTGAGAATTCTATGACATTAGTAGAATTCTGGAAGAAATTTAATGTTAAATTTGCTATTGAAAATATTCATCAATATTGGAATGAAATTACTGCTAGCAATATGCTAGCCATTTGGTAGCATATTCTTCCCCATTGTGCAAAAGAATCTGGAAACTTTTCAAATAAAATGGATAATGTTGTTGAGGAAATTGCCAACATTAGGCATGAACTGGGTTTTGATGAGATGATAACAATGATAACGTCCAAAAGTTAATTAAATCTCATTCTGAAGAATTGAGTGATTCTAACCTGCTAAATTTAGATGCACAGTGGGACGATCCCAAAGAATATGAAGAAAATTTAACCACTGATAGTCAGCCAAAAGAGATTTCACCAGTGGCGGTCAGTGAAGTTTTAAGTAAGGGTGCTGCCTATACAAAATAATTTTTAAAAAATTCTTTTTTTCCTAATTAGTAACCAATATATTAACAAATAAATCTGTAGATTTATTTATTAATAAATTGGTTACTAATTAGGAAAAAAAATTATTTTTTTAATTATTTTGTACAGGCAGCACCCCCACTTACAACATCATGGGCCGCCACTGGATTTCACGGAAATAATTTGAAAATATTTTTCGTACAATCAAAGTTTTTAAGCAGCACTGCTTAGAGGCTGACCCTGATGAAGAGAGAAGCAGTAAAATTTGCAGAAGAGTAGAAGAGCAATAAGGCCATATCGTCGGTTGTATGAAAAAAGAAACAAAATGCCTGTCAAACTACGTTAGCTCAATTCTTTGTTAAGAAGCAGAATATAAATTTATATTCTGAATATGTTTTATTGTCTTTCAGCTTCATGGTTTTCCTTTAACTAGGCACTGAGACATACCCTAATTCTTTTATTAAAAAATTAAGGTTCTAGAAAGAAATTTGAGGAACGAATTATACTTTTTCCCATAGGTTATTATATTCGATTAGTGCATTTTCGATTAATGCACCTGTTTTAAGGAACGCATTAGGCGCACTAATCGAGGGATTGCTGTACATCATTATAATAAGCCATACCATGGGAAAATTATTCTATTTAGAACTTGGTATATTTTTATTCTGATAGCTGAGAATATAAAGAAAAAAATAAATTAAAATATCAAAAAATTCATATTTACGTCATGTGCAATCCATATTGCACACAATATAAATTCATATTTGTAATATATTCATATTTATACTGTGTGTGTTAAGTGGCAAGTGTTGTAATAATGTTACAAGATGATGAAAAGGTGCATTTCATCCAAACTCTAAACAAAACTGAAAAATACTTACAAACTAAGTAAAAATCAAAATTATTATTATTATTACTAACAGTAAACCTCCATGGAGTCAAAGACTATGCTTTAAACTCATTCAATGTGTACAGACACAGTAGGCAATGCATTCCACTGTGCACAAATTCAAATGCACACCAATTCCTCTCCATGTAAACAACCTGCTCCTTAACCCTTGTTCACATCCTCTTAACAGTTTTCCAGGAATGGTGCCTTGTTTTACTACAATCTCCCATTCCATCAAAAATTTCTTCCACATTAACTAACTGGTAACAACCCATTACCAACTTAAACATCTCAATCATATCCCCTGTCTCCTCCTTTTCATGAGGCTTTGCATGCTGCATTCCCTCAATCTATCTTCATATCCCAAAGACCAGTTACCACCTTTGTTTTTTCTGGACCCTTTCTAATATATCCTCATCACCATGAAAATGAGCCATTAAGCCATCTGCACATTAAGGTGATCTGTATCATTGCCATAATCTGATGTAATGACCATAACTTCTGCAATGTGACCCCTGAACTTCAGGTCCATGTCTACCAACTCCCAGAGTCTTATTTCCTCGACCTTACAAATTTCTGAACATTTTCGGTCCATTAAAAGCCTCTTCAACATTGAACTGACAGTTTTGCATCATCTGCAAACAGTTGTAGATCTCCAATTAAGCATCAAGTATCTTTAATATACAACTTAAACAACAATGGCCCCAAAACAGACCCCTGCAGAACACCACTAGTAACTTTCTTCTTTCAGAATACTCCCTCCACATACACAACTTGCTGATACCTATCTGACAGCAGTTACCTATCCAACTCACTAATCTAGTATCCAATCTCATCTGCTTCAATTTAGTTACCAACTTCTGTGGCAGTCTATTAAAAGCCTTTGCAACATCTAAGTATATCATTATATATGCATCTCTCTTTGTCCAATACATTCGTCACCTTGTCATAGTACATAAGTTGGTAAAACAGGACCTCCCTTTAATGAACCTGAGCTGACCTATCCTATCCTACTCCCTCAGCCATATGGCTGGTGGGGGTAGCTGGCTAGTATGGTAGCAGGGTGGTTACCAGTTGGATATGAGCAAGGTGGTTTTCAGTTGCCTTGCTTGCTGTAGTATATTTTATGACAGTAGCCATGTGTATTCATGGAGCCAGTTTGCCTGCTTGCGGAATGAAAAACCCTGCTGTCCACGACCAAGACCGGCTAACTTGGCTATGGCTGAGGAAGATCCTTAAGCTCCTCATGTCTCTGAAAGGAATCGAACCTAGGACTCTCCTTCCCCAGGCATATGGTTGCAAAGCACATAGCCACTAGGCTAATCGCATGGACCCTGAGCTGACAATCACAGAGAATACTGCTGTTATCAACCTACCTCTCCTACACCATAACTACCTCTCCAGCACCGTAACTACAACTCCAGATATACAGATTGGCCTGTAAATTTTCAGCCTTAGCCTTATCACCACCTGCGTGAAACGGAACAATTTTAACTTCCATTCAATACTTTGAGACTGATACTGATGCATGACTCTTGTTAAACAGATAAGCCAAGGCTGACAAACTCCCTTAAAACATGGTGATATGTCATCAAGTCCTACTGCCTTACTGACATCAATGCTATTTAACTCCTTCACTCACCAGTAAGTCATCTCCCATTTCCTCTACACTTCACATTTCATGATTTTGCACTGATGAAGATGAAACACCATGATGAATTGCTCACTGAATACCTGGATTATGTCCTCTACAAGCAGTTACCAATAGAATCTACGATTTTTGCCCATTAACATCATCTTGCCATAATCATTCTTCTTTCTATTTGCCAAATATATAAATAAAAAAAAAAACTTGCTAGAATAAAAGTTTCTTGGTCTGATTGGCTAATTTCTGTTCATACTGCAGTTTTCTTGCTCTTATTGAGTCACTTTTCTGACCTGATCTTTATACTCTTTATGCAATTGATTATTACATTATTCATGTTCGATGCCTACCATATTCAGGCTTTTTGACCTTTGAAATACATTCATACATTAATGTTATTAAATAGTTTTTGGTCAGCGTCAATCAGTATTTCCCACTCAGCTACTCATTTCATGCTATAACTCCAAGTTGTCTCCTAAGCTTGTCATAATCACCAGCCTTGTTACTTCCACATATACCATATATTCCGGCGTACAAGTCGACCTGGCGCATAAGTCGGTATTGGAATTTTTTGAGTTTTTATAGTATACTCGTAGTATAAGTCGACTCCAAAAAACCTGTTCAGTAGATACTCATATAAATATACAGCAGAATGCAGAAATAAGGCATTTATGAGAAAGCAATTGGAGGGGTATGTGAGAAATGTCATCTATTAAGTGGACAGCCCTTTCTGGATACTTTCAAGCATTCTTAGGATGAAATAATACTGGATTTAACATCCACTTTGCTTATATAATTATTAGGATGGTTTTGGGTGTACTAGAATCTCCCTAAATGTGAGAACACTTAAGAAGATTAGATTTGCATTTAGGGAGATTTCACGGTATTTAAAGATCAAGTGGAATTCAGATTTATAAAGCATCAGGAGTTGTGCAAGAAAGAAATACTATTTTGAATGAAAGAGGATAGCACATTTTTTGGAGGCTGAGGAAGCTTGGGATGTGATATGCCAAGATAGGTTAGATGAAAAGATAAGCCTAAGAAGAGAAAACTAACCTTGACTGAAATATTATCAAAAGTAAAGGAGAGTGAAGTAAGATTTTTCTTCTGAGAAATAATACAGGTCTGTGTTAACAGTACTGAAAGCTACTAGATTCTATATGAAATACTTTAGAATATATTATTATTACAACACCTTTAAGGAGTCTACTCTCCAATCCTCTGTCAACACATAACACCATTATCAGCGCACATGTACAGATGCACACACAATACCATTAATCCTATATTAATAACATTTTTGTATGAAAATTGTGTACCCTGGCTGATTTACCTGTATGTGGGATGAAAAAAGTATGAGATATAGTATTTTCATTTCATATATAACTACCCACTCGATTTTAATCACAGATTAACTTTCGAGTTTTTACTTTGTCTCAACAAATCTAACTTTTGAATTTGCAAGCTAGATGGCAATTATTCTAAAATGGAGTGTGTGTGTGTGTGTGTGTGTAGAAAGTTTTTTACCTTCGGTATAATATATATTAAAGATGCCAAGCTATTTTAAACCTGGTTTTACTCCATTTCCCAAGTAAGCAAACAGACAAATAAGTCAAGTTTGCACCTGCATGTATTGCAAGTCTAGGTGACCCGTAAAGTAGTACAAGTCTAGGCAACTCGTGGTAAAGGTGGAATAAGCTCTGATCACTATTCTTAATATTTACCCTTAATGCAAAGCCCATCTCTTTGAGGAAATGTATGATGCTATGGTTTTATATATCTATATATGCATGATTATCCTTGACTCAGATGATTATTACTATAAAGCTAGACAGTTTCTTAATACTGACACTTACTCCATTATGGATCGTTGCCCTACTGATGATTTAACCATTCAGTCATGTCTGTAGGCAAGTGTTTCTTGCCACAAAGTGTTTTCTGGTGATATTCTTTTTAGGGTAGTTCACCACTGCTTTCCCCAACCCTAGCTATTTTATCACTGAGCATATGGCTGCAAATCCGTATGTGTACACAAGGCCGATTTGCCTGTTCTGAGGGATGAAAAACTCAAGTTTCTGGGTGAAAAAAAACCCATAATCCATTGAATTATGGATTTCAATTGATTATGGAATCTATAATCAATTGAAAGAGACCAGATAAAGGTTCCTCACATCATGGAGACAGGAATCAAACCCAGGTCTTCCCATCCAAAGAGCTTCATCAATAGCAACTGAGCTATGGAGGCACTCATGACCATACTAGAGAGCTTCAAAATCACACCAATAACCTTTTAAAAAAACAACCTATGAATTTAACAGAGAAATCAAACTAGCTATCCATTCTCTTTGTCCTCTTCCTCCACGTCTATACAGGATACCAGAAATTCATAAAGTAGATACACCTCCACGTTGAATAGTAGAAGGGATAGATTCTCCAACATATCTTCTTGCAAAACATCTAGCTAAACTATTAAAGGGCCTAGGACAATCACCATTTGTTAAAAACTCTGAGCATTTTGTTTCAAGTATCAGCAATATTATTCTTGATGAACATGACATCTTAGAAAGCTTTTGATGTAATTAATTTGTTTACCAATGTTCCTACTAATGATTTACTTGCAGTGCTAAATTCTCTAAGAAGGTTATGGCACTCCTGAAACACTGTATTTCATTTGGATACTTTAAATATAAAAATACAATATACAAACAGAATTATGATCTAGGGGTGCTTAAGGGTCAAAGCTGTATAACTGAGAGGAGACCTCCACATTGCCTTTAAAGGAATGCAGAGAACCGACCATCCCTTCTGACCTGATGTCCAACCCTCATCTTCTCGTGGTGCACCCTGCACGAACAAGGATGGGCTGGCAATTTGGGATTTAGCTGACCAAATTGTATACTTATTGGCTTAAACCAATATAGAAAATGATGGTACAACATGAGAAAATTTCATGCCGGCTGGGACATCCCCCGGTTAAACTAGGCCCCCTCCTCGTTGTTTTTGCAGGGAACCAGGGCGAACAGCAAAAAGTCAGCTACTGGAACAAATCTGAAAGCACACCCCAACTCAACATCACCAAAGTTAAAGATCGGTACTATCAACATAGGAAGCCTGAATGGCAAAGAAATGGAGGAATTAGATAAGTACCAGATCGACATAATAGGGGTGACTGAAACAAAAAAGACAAAAACTGGTGAGATCTTTCTGAACAATAAATACAAAATGTTATATTCAGGAAATGACAATGAAGGAAAAGAAGGAGTAGCCATAGTATTCAACACAAAATATGAGGCTAATCTTCTTGAATAGCAGGCAGTCTCAAGTAGAGTGATGTGGGCAAATATCAGAATGGGGAATTGGACAATGAGACTTATTTGTGCCTATGGGCCCACAGCAGATTCTATTAAGGTAGAAGTGGAGGATTTTTTGATGCTTTAGAAAAAGCAACTGACACAATGAAAAAGGAAAAGTTGGTCCTTGTTGGGGATCTAAATAGCAAAGTTGGAAATGATTGTCAGGCATACAAAAATATTTTGGGAAAATTTGGAGAAAAGAGCAATGCCAATAATAATGGCAAATACCTGTTGGATTTCTACTCAAGACATGGACTGGTTATTACTAACATCATGTTCCAACATAAAAATGTTCACAAATTCACATGGAGAGAAGAGGCAAGTAATAACAAAAATCTCATTGACTATGTTATTGTTGATAGTGATGTTTTCTCCCTGGTGCAGAACACCAGAGTGTACAGAGGATTTGAAATTGGAAGTGATCACTATTTAGTCTTGAGCAGGATAAAATTGAATTTTGTATTGAAAAGAATAACATGTAAGAAAGTTTTAAAGCGAATAAAAGTTGAGCAGCTCTCAGATGTGAACTGTAGACTAAAATACACAAAGATTATTGAAGAAAAAATGAAAGAGTTTGAGAAAAGGAACCAAACCTTGAAGAAAACCCTGATTGATTCAGCCAGAGAGGCATGTGGTGAGGTTGTCTGCAAGGATAGAAAAATCAGTACTCCATGGTGGACACAGGAAGTTAAAGAGGCAGTAAAGGAAAAGAAGAAAGTATATCAAAAGTTCCTGGCAAATAAGTCAGCTTGTGCTCTTAGAGAATACAGAGACAAATGTAAGAAAGCTAAACACTGTGTAAAACTAGCTAAACAGAAGTCATGGGAGCTCTCTTAGTACCCATATATAAAACGGGAAATAAGACTAAATGTGAGAATTACAGAGGTATTTCCCTACTGTGTGTTCCTGGCAAGATCTATGCAAGTATACTTGAGAAACGGTTGAGAAGAATTGTGGAAGAAAAGCTTGGTGAAGAACAAGCTGGATTCAGGCCAAACAGAGGATGTCAGGATCAGATCTTCACTTTACGACAAATAGTCGAGAAATCATGGGAATATAACAAACATCTGTATTTAAGTTTTGTCGATCTGGAAAAGGCATATGACAAGGTGCCAAGAGAGAAGTTCAATACGCTACAGTTATGTGGTGTCAATGGGGCATTATATCAAGCAATACTTAGTCTGTATTTGAGTTGTAAGTCAGCAGTTAGAATTGAAGGAAGTACAGGAAGATGGTTTAATGTTAAATGTGATGTGATACAAGGATGTACATTATCCCCTCTGTTATTCATTATCTATATGGATCACATTATAAAGGAAAGTGGTATTAAACATGATATCAGAATTGGAGATGTTAATGTCAGCTCTTTGCTTTATGCAGACGACGTTATACTTCTAAATAAATCCACTACAAGTTTACAAGAGTCCCTGACTAAATTGAATAACTGTTATAATAGATATGGTATGAAGGTCAGCATTAAAAAGACAAAGACAATGAAAATAGGTAGAATTGTTGAAAATGTCAACTGTGTTGTGAATGGAAAACCTGTGGAACAAGTAAAACATTTCAGCTACTTAGGCATGATTTTTATTGAAGATGGTAAATTACATATGGAAATAGACAATGGAATCAACAAAGCTGATATGGTAGGAAGTCAATTGAATAAATTCATATGGAATAAGAGAGAAATTAGTGGGAACACTAAATTAGCTGTGTACATGACAATGTTCAAACCAGTTTTAACTTATGGATCTGAGAGTTGGGTCAGAAGTAAAACACTTGACAAAAGACTAGAGACCGCAGCTATGAGAGTCCTGTGAAAGATTAGAGGCGTGAACAGATGGCATCAATAGCAATGCCATATTAAAAACGAGGATATTAGGAAAGAACTTGACATTGTCAGCATCCAGGAATGCATTAGCAGAGCTAATCTCAGGTGGTATGGTCACTTAAACAGAATTTATTATTATTATTCGTTACACCTCCAAGGAGTCCGAAGACTCATTGCGGGAGGACACCTACAACTGTCTCAACTACTACACCGAACGTCTACTACGAATCATCTCCATCTATGCCATCCACCGCCCACCTCCACCACAACCACAACTAGTATTTTTTGTCTGTAATTTGTCTGTATGCGGGATGAAAAACCCGAGTTTCCGAGAGAAAAAACCCTGCTACCTCCGTATGAGATCGGCTAACTCACCTTTGATTGAAATCGTCCAGATAAAGAATGGGCGAGGAAAGATTAGCAAAACAAGTGTTCTCTACCAGGTTGGCAGGAAAACAACCCAGAGGAAGACCAAGATATAGGTGGATCGATACAGTACAATGTGCCTTAGACAATAGAAATATAAGATCTGATAATGTTGGAATCTTGACAAGTAACAGACTGATTTGGAGGAAAATTGTAGATAGGAAGTTAGTAATGATGTAAATTTTTCATGTAGTACTATCATATCCTGTACATCCCTTGAGGGTACATGTCAGGAATTTGATGATGATGATGAATTATGGTCTAGCCATGGGAAGTCCTCTTTCACCAGTTTTAGCAAATCTTTATATGGAAACATTCAAAAACATGGCCCTAGAAGAATACCTCATAAACCAAAATGATGGAAAAGATATATTGATGATATATTCTTAGTCTGGAATCATGGACTACCTTCACTTCTGCTTTTTCATGAGTACCTGAATCTTCAACACCCTAACATAAAATTCACCTACGAATTAGAATCTAATGCAGTGGTTCTTAACCTTTTCGAAGTCACGGAACACCTTTGATTATAAGAAAAATTTGAGGAACACCAAAAGCATTAGGGATCATAAAGCTAACAATAAAAATATGCATGGACTTGCCTTTTATAAAAATGGAACTGATTTTAATGCAATACTTGTGCTTTTCGGCTTTTGCATATTTCAGCAATATCAGGTCTAATATGTGATATAGCTACCCTCATCTCTTTGTCTATATTAGTAAGTCTTTCACTTTTTAGTTTTTATATAGGTTAATATTGCGAAACCGAGCTCAAACAAATATGATGTTTAAAACTGTAACAAAATTTTCAGTGCCCTTGTGGAGAGAGCTGGGTATTTGGCTTGGACAAAAATCCAAAATTCCTCAAGAGTTGTTGCAGAGAATTTCATTTTTAGAGCACGATCCGTTGACAAGGTAACTAATTGTTCTTCTTCTTCTTGTAATGAAAATTCACAACTCGATCTATTAACTGTGCCAAATAGATTTCGTATCCAGTCATACCTGTGTGTATTTAAGGAAGGGAAGTAACTTGAAATCTTTTCTTCCAATATGTTTAAATTTTTACACATTAAAAATAGTACATATAAATGATATTCTATTGGTTTATAAGTCAACACGCATAGCAATCTTCAGTTGTTAGGATCAGAGTAGCCAATTACATATTTCACCAGCGGAACACTTGTAACCAGCTTGCTGAACACAAGTGTTCCGGGGAACACCGGTTAAGAACCACTGATTTAATGGATCACTCCCATTTCTGGAAGCTTCTACTAAGGAATTGAGTAAATTAAAAGCTCTATAATTCAAAAGCTTACACATATTGATAGATATTTATATGCCTTGTCCCATCATTAAACACCTCAAAAATTGGGTATTATTTCCACACTAGGAGCAAGAGCCCACCAACTCATCATTAACAAAGACTAACTACTAGCCAAAGAACTTCAGCATTTAAGAAACACTTTCCTTCAAAATGGCTATAATGACCACACCATCTCCAGACTACTCAACTGACATGAGATCAGTGAAATTTTATGGGATTCTAATGATTCACTGATGATTTCCAATGATTTCTAAGAAACAGAGGATTTATCATGCTCAAATATATTAGCTCTATTTCATAAAACTAGCAAAAATACTTAAGGAATATAAAATAAAGTAGTATTTACCCCTTTTATCAAGATGAAATCACTACTCTGATCCACAAAACCTCGGCATAGCCTATTTCAATATTTGGATGTTTATTGGCTATGGTAGATTTAGTATGGACAGACAGAAAAATCAATTGAACAACACATTCAAGATATTGAATACAACAGAAGTGAAGCCTCAACTTTCTTTCTTTCTTTCTTTTTTTTTTTTTTTTTTTTTTGTCATCACATGTGCTCTCGTCAGATGACCCAAAAGTAGTATTTACCCTCTTTATCAAGATGACGTCACTACTCTGAACCACAAAACCTCGACATAGCCCACTTCAGTATTCAGGTGTTTATCGGCTATGGTGCAATTGCTGATCATCTTACTATGGACAGACAGAAAAATCAATTGAACAATACACTGAAGAACACATTCAAGATATTGAATACCATAGAAGCCTTAGCTTTTTTTTGTCATCACATGTGCTCTCTTCAGCTGACCCACAAGATGCTTTAAAAATGAGACATTAAGTTTTATGGGATAAATCAGAACTATTACACCGTTGCTATGATACAACAGAGAGAAAAATCTGGGCGTCTTTAGAAATAGCATTAGATCCTCAACAACTAAATATTAACCAATGTATTAACTTGTCTAAGTACATCTTAACCTACATTAGTCAAACATGTTCACGTGAATGTGTAAACATGCAGAATGTTCTGAACAATTAGAAATATGAAAAGGACATCAGTCTCCTCCATAACTGCATAACAGTTGTCCAAGAAATTATATTTTTGGTTTCATCCTTTATCCAAGTGTAAACAAACAAAGTTTATGCATGGTCATTTCATGGCTGGACTACTCGTATATAGAGGCTAATGACTTCAAATCAATTGCCTTAGTACTCTATAATGTAATGCACATACCCTTATGGACATGTATAATGTCATGCATTATGGGAAGGACCACTGCCCAGACCAGTTTTAACTTGTTCTGGTCTTCAGTGGGAGCCAGACCCAGAAGTGATACCAAGGTTGAAGTAATGCAGAGTCATATTTCCAAATACAAGTATATATATATATAATATGTTAAAAATACCAAGCAATTTTAAACCTGGTTTTACTCCATTTCTCAAGCAAACTTGACTTGACTTGCAAACTTGACTTGTTTGTCTGTTTGCTTAACAGACAAACAAGTCAAGTTTGCACCTGCAAGTGATGCAAGTCTAGCTGATCCTACAGGTAGTGCAAGACCAAGGCAACTCGTGGTAAAGGTGGCATAAGCTCTGATCACTAATCTTAATATTTACCCTTAACGCCAAAACACATCTCCAAGAAGGGGATGTATGATGTTTTGTATTAAAGGCAAGGGGCCACTACCCAGACCGATTTCGACCTTTATTGAGGCCTCATTAGTGGGAGCCAGGCTAGAAATACCAAGATTTAGTAATACAGAGCTTATAAGTATTTTACCAGAACAAGTTACCATAAGGTATTTTAACCTTATTAAATAAAAATCTCTGGAGGAGATATAAATGTAGAACGTATTTTACCTTGGGTATAATAAATGTTAAAAATACCAAGCAATTTTAAACCTTTTTAATAAGGTTAAAACACCTTATGGTAACTTGTTCTGGTAAAATACTTATAAGCTCTGTATTACTAAACCTTGGTATTTCTAGCCAGGCTCCCACTGATGAGGCCTCAATAAAGGTCGAAACCAGTCTGGGTAGTGGCCCCTTGCCTTTAATACAAAACATCATACATCCCCTTCTTGGAGATGTGTTTTGGCATTAAGGGTAAATATTAAGATTAGTGATCAGAGCTTATGCCACCTTTACCACGAGTTGCCTTGGTCTTGCACTACTTGTAGGATCAGCTAGACTTGCATCACTTGCAGGTGCAAACTTGACTTGTTTGTCTGTTTGCTTACTTGGGAAATGGAGTAAAACCAGGTTTAAAATTGCTTGGTATTTTTAACATTTATTATACCCAAGGTAAAATACGTTCTACACACACACACACACACATATATATATATATATATATATATATTAGACTCTATATACAAGTAGCCCAGTCATGAAGTGACTTCACGTGCAAAATTTGTTAGCATACGCTTGGATAAAGGATGAAACCAAGAATATAACTTCTTGGCAACTTTAATTTATAGCATAATCAACTGGAAAAACTTTCAACAAATAAAATAAATGTTATTAACTTATTCTGGTGCTCTGCCTTATAAACTTTAGTCAAATATTCATGAACCTGCAAAGTCATACTTATATATACACACACACACACACACACCATAGAATAATGTCAGAAAAATGGGTGAGACCATTCACTTATGGCACCTCTGTATATTTTAATACATATTAAAATTTTGATATAAATGTTATTACTGAAAATTGAAGTGAATTGTGTTAATACAAAATATTAAATGTTTGAAAGTGTTTAATAAATAAACACTTTACAAATGTCCCCATCCTTTAAAAATCTTCTTCTTCTATTTCTTCCTAA
Source organism: Typopeltis vanoorti (assembly GCF_054136105.1). Lineage (NCBI taxonomy): Eukaryota > Metazoa > Arthropoda > Arachnida > Uropygi > Thelyphonidae > Typopeltis > Typopeltis vanoorti. The sequence continues at coordinate 49,789,719 of NC_143561.1, forward strand.
CATGGAATTTAGGCCAAGTGGCCGGTTCCGGTCTCATTCCATCACTTTCTTGGTCTTCTGATTCTTCTTTTCCACTTATACTATATCTGTATATTTTCGGTAGTCTGCTGTTGTCCATTCGATTTAAATGTTCTAGCTGTTTTTGTTTATATCCCTGAAAATAAAACTAATTAATTACTACATAAGACAGTAATTAATTGGTTTTATTTTCAGGGATTGTAAGATTTCTTCATTTGTTTTGTGGTCCTACTTGGTATATCTAGCTGTTTTTCTGAGGAACTTCATTTCTGCTGTTTGAATTCGTTTTTCATCTTTCCTTTTCATGGTCCATGTTTCGCTTCCGTATAGTAGAGTTGGTTTTGACAAGACATATAGTCTGATTCTAGTGTGTTTTTGTACTAGGGATGGCTTAAATATATTATTTATTATGCCATTTACTTTGACAAAGTTTGATATTTTAGTGTCTATGTCTTTTTCTTCTTCGTATGATAGATCACATCCCAAGTATCAGAAAGTGTTTACTTGTTCTAATATTTTATTATCAATGTATCAGTTCTTCGTCAGTGAATCAGTTTAAGGAGAGGTATAATTGGCACTGTGTTAACAATGGTTACGACAGGTATGCCATGAACGATGTTTATGGGCCATCCGCGTTACCCGTTACCAATAATAAGTTACCAACCCGTTACCAACAATATTAAATAATAAAGACAACTCAGGTCACTTTTAATGAAATGTAGGTCTTATTGTATAACGAAATTGCAACATTCGTAAACAGAATTCATTGTTTTCTGAATTAAAAAGTGTTATAGAATTGGTTCTTGCTACACGAAGCGATTTGATATAAAAGTTGTTTTGGGTATATTATACTGATTAGTAGTAATCAAACCTAATTCTGCAAAAGTTGGTACATTCTTTTTACTAGCAAAGTGCACACAAAATAAAGGACAGTATCTGTTCTAAATAGAATTCTATTATATTCTGTATGTCTATTCTATATAGAGATATATTCAACAGATATCTGTTTTGTGAACTTCGTATTTACATTTCGTGGGAAACTTCAAAATTTAGCACTTTAAAACACCAAGTCAGATATTCAGGGACAGGTGGCGCCACACATGACGATGACGCCATATACGGACTTTTTAAGATAAATAGTAATTGTAACTGAGTATACAGAACTTAAAATAAAAAGGCGACAGCAGAAATAATTTATAGAGGTTATATTGGAACCATTTACTCTGAGATATTTAGAGAGATAGAAACAGAAATATTTGTTTCCTGTGCTTTCAAACAGCTGTGCTTCTAGCTTCTAGAAAACCGTGTGTTGAGGCATAAGTGCTGTGAAAAATTCATGTTGGAAGTTTAATGGAATATTATCAGAACTGAGAAAGGATTAAAAACAATTGTAATACTTCCAATATTTCGTTTCCGTCGCAGAGACACATCTTCGGGAATTACAAAAAAAACTTTTGTAACAGCACACACACAAATATAATACAATAGTAAGTGAAACTAAAGTCCTATCTAGGTTATACACCATTTATGGGCATTTGAAGGTGCCTAGGATGTAAAGAGGGATCTCTGATAATTAATATTTCCAGAATTTTGGGAAACATTAATTAGAAGACTCAGTGAAGATGCCGTTAACGCCCTAAGCCTCGGACACAATTTTGCCGTCGCACCTAAAGAAGTTCCGGTATTGGGTATTATGCACAACATCGAACGCGGAATTTGTCACTTAGTTCCAGAAACAGACAATAACATTGGACTTCATGTAGCTAACATCCTCTCCCGATCGTCATCTCCAAAAACTAATGTATCTTTCAGACCAGGGGTCGACAACCGGCGACCCAAATGTGGACTTTTGGAGGTCCATAAAAGGTTAACCATACTTACATGGCACTTGGCCCGTATGCCGAATTATTTAACTAATACAATATATAATATGAATAATAAATTAAAAATCATTTTATACCTATACTTCGTAATATTGCCGTGCAAATTGGCACCAGTCAAGCGTGTGAATCATTATGTGTGGGGATAACGAAGCGACTTCATCCGACGAAAACCGAGATTTTGGCGCACTATTTCAGTCTCGTTCCCTGGTCCGTATTTTAATATAATTCAATAACCTCAACTATTATTTTCAGAGCATATATATTTTATTATTATTATTATTATTATTATTATTATTTAACGGTGTCTCCATGGAGTCAAAAGACTCATCGCGGGAGACCCGACATTGACACACTAACCATTATTTACACAATACCTGTCATACCTCTCCTTAAATTCATTCACGGTTAAAGCATTCACAACCAGTTCTGGCAAAGCATTCCACCCATTCACAACCCTCCAAGTAAAAAATCTAGTCCTAACACCCTTGTTAACCACACTCTTACACAATCTCCAGGGATGGCCCCTCGTTCTCTCACATCCTGCATTGGTCTTAAGAATATCATCAGTATCAATCCTGTAAAATCCCTTTAACAATTTAAATACCTCTATCATATCTCCTCTCCTACGTCTATCAGCTAGTTTTTGGAGCCCACAGATCATCAATCTATCCTCATAGGGAACATCCCACAGACCTGCAACAATCTTTGTAACCCGCCTCTGAATCCTCTCTACCACTTCCGCATCACCAAGAAATCCTGGCGACCAGATCTGTGCACAATAGTCCAAATGCGGCCTTATTAATGCCTTATAGAGTGGAATAATAACTTCCCTATCCCTGCTAGTTAGTGTGTTCCTCAACAACCATGTAATTTGATGTGATGTTTTGGCAATCTTAGCAATATGCCCTTTAAACTTAAGTTCTCTGTCCACAATAACTCCCAAGTCTCTTGTCTCATCAACTTCCTGCAGTTCAGTTCCGTTAATATAGTAAACAGCATGCGATGTCATCCTCCCGAAGTGCATCACCTTACACTTAGCCACGTTGAACTGACAGCCATTTACCTCAGTCCATAGCGTCAGCCTATTTAAGTCATCCTGTAAAATATCCACATCATTTGAATTGATTATCGCTCTTCCCAATTTTGCATCATCAGCAAACAAGTGGATATTTCCATTCAAGGTATTTCCAATATCATTGATGTACAAATTAAACAATAGAGGACCAAGAACTGAGCCCTGAGGTACACCACTAGTCACTTGCCTTTTCCTGGACTCAGCTCCTCCGTAAATCACTCTTTGATATCTGTCCGCCAGCCATCCTTTAATCCAAATCACCATCTTCGGATCCAAACCCATTTGCTCTAATTTATGTAACAGAGTTCCATGTGGAATCCTGTCAAAAGCCTTTGCAAAGTCAAGCAGTATCACTGAGTAAGGATTTCCTTTATCCAACTCCACTGTTACTTTATTATAGAACGTAAGCAAATTACTTAGGCAAGACCTACCTTTCACAAAACCATGTTGCCCCTTATAAAGTATCATATTGCTGTCCACCCAGTCCTGAATTCTAATTTTAACTAATTTCTCCAAAATCTTAACCACCACTCCAGATATATTGATTGGTCTATAATTTGCAACATCAGTCTTAGAGCCTCCCTTGTGCAATGGAACTATTTTCCCCTCTTTCCACTCTATTGGCACTTTACCAGAACTGAGGCTTAAATTAAATATCCTGGTTAGAGGAGTTGCTAATTCTCTTGCACATTCTCGTAACACATGGGCCGATATGCCATCTAACCCAATGGCAGTGTTAGCATTAAGGTTCTTTAATATATTAAGCACCTCGATTTCATCTATCTCTATACTCTCATCAGTCAATGTCACATCTGACACTGCACTATCACTACTAAGATGGTACACTTTTGCGAAATGATCACTAAGCAACTCAACTATTTGACTAGCTTCAGTAATTTCCTTACCATCAACACTTTTTAAAGTAATCTTTCCATGGATATTCTTCCTTTTACTAGCCACATAGCGAAAGAACTCTTTAGGGTTTCTTTTGGATTCATCAGCTAGCTTCCTCTCATAATTAGCTTTGGCTTTCCTTACCATACAGGTTACTCTCTTTGCCTGTACCTTATATTGCTCATTGGAACGCTCATCACCTTTTTCTTTATATGTCTTCCACAACCTTTTCTTTATATGCAACTCTTGTTTAATAGTATTAGTCATCCATTTTACTCCTACTTGATTTCTCCTTCTGACTCTGGGAATACAGTCTGATACAGCTTTCTTCAAATACTCCTTGAGAATCTCCCACGCATCATCAACATCTCTCCCCTTGAATTTCTCATGCCATAATACAGCTGAAAGCTGACTTCTCAGCTTGCCATAATCACCAGCCTTGTAATTCCACATATACCCATTCTTAATAGAATATTCAGTTCGTCTTTCAATCTCCCAGGTCAAGACCACATGATCGCTTTCCCCAAGTGGAGACATTGTAACTAAATTACTTATTGATATGTTCTCCGATGTTATGACCAGATCTAACACTCTAGAATCTCTTGTCCCTTCCATCACATGCTGTCTCAGGTAATTATCTCTTAACAATTGTATAAACTCCATTTCCTTTGTTCCTTGTGACCATTCCTTCCCCCAATCTATGTCCCCAAAGTTAAAATCCCCCATAATAATTACTTGACCTTTACTCATCGTGCTAATTTGCCAATACATGCTATCTATATTCTCCCTTATTCCCCTTGGATTATAGCAACAACCAATTACATATTTCGCCTTGTTAATCTCTATCTCACACCAAACAGCCTCTAATGAACTGCCCTCTACATACCTGTCACAGTGAGGTACTTCTATCTTTTTTGGCTTTAATGTTTCGTCTATCATTAATAAAACCCCTCCCCCCATTCTGTCATCTCTGTCCTGCCTGAAAATACTGTACCCCTTACATTCAATCCCAATAACTATATCATTCTTGGTTAACCAAGTTTCGCTAATTCCTATAATTTTTGGCCATGTTGTACTAAGTAATGACAAAAATTCTTCACACTTATTCCTAATACTTCGAGCATTGGTATACATAAACTGCAATACACCCTTCCTCCCATAATAAATTACCCCACTCTGTCTACTGTTAACATTCTGCGAACAATTAATCCCAGTTTCACAACGATTAATGACCTTTGTACTATTTACAGCTAACTCTATCACCTGCCTCCCTAGCAAATCCCATTTCCCTGTTTATGACCCTTTACTCTGTCCTTTATCAATAAATGTTCTAAATGCCAAGCTCCTAATCCATTTAAGTGCAAACCATCTCTCTTAAAATACTCCTTCCTTTTATCAAACTCATCCCAGACATCCATAAAATAAATATTCAATAAATAAATATAATAATAATAATAATAATAATAATAATAATAGAAAACCTACTCATACAGGCAGATACATTCACAAACTCTTCCATCACCACCACCACCCCTCTCAGCAATATGGCATTATTAAAACTCTCACCAATAGAGCTCACAATCTTTGTTCCAGTGAAACTGCCCTTTCAACTGAACTCAAACACACACAACACCTTCCTTTCCAATGGCTACAGTAACTACAGAATTAAAAAAAAAATAATAATAAAGTCCTTCCCCCATTCTCCAACCATCTCTTCAGAAGGACTTCAGAAATGCCATCACCTTACCTTACATCCGTGGTACATCAGAAAAAATAGCCAAATCATTAAAAAAAAAGTAAAACCTCCGTACAGCTTTTAAGCCCCACAGTAAACTTGCTACCCTTATCCGTTTCACCAAAGACCAGTTCCCTCCTCTCTCAGTGCCTGGAGTATATAGAGTACCTTGTTTCTGAAAACAGGCTTACTTCAGACAGACAGGCAGATCAGCAACTATCCGATTAGAAGAACACAAGTCGTACATCTGCAATCACGATTAGTCAATCTGGCCTTGCAGACCATGTTTTAGATAGTACCCACAGGATCTCCGGAAAAAACCTCCATGCGCAACCATAATAAATTCAGAAAAGAAAGACTATTCTTTGAATCTGCATCTGCACTCAGGAATCAATCGAATTTAAACAAATACGGTTGTATTAAACTTCCCAAAATTTGGGAAACATTAATTATATGAGATCCCTCTTTACATCCTAGGCACCTTCAAATGCCCATAAATGGTGTATCACCTAGATAGGACTTTAGTTTCACTTACTATTGTGTTATATTTGTGTGTGTGTTGTTACAAAAGTTTTTTTGCAATTCCCGAAGATGTGCCTCTGTGACGGAAACGAAATATTGGAAGTATTAAAATTGCTTTTTGTCCTTTCTCAGCGCTGATAATATTCCATTAAACCTCCAACATAGCTTCTAGAAAAGTAATTTGCATACTTTTTCTGCAATGAATAATTGCCGGTAAGTCAACATAATTCAATAAACTTATTTGATGGGTGTCATGTTCACCAAAGACTTTACCCTTACCTGCAGTGGACAGTGCGTAGACTAAAGGTAGATGATCCAGGAACTCTGCTCGAGAAACCAAGCTTGGAACCTATTCGAGGTTTTCCTTCTTAGGCCAGAATGGGCTAGAAGGAGTGTTTCAATCATTAAAATTACAATTACCTTTTGTAAGTTTAATTTTGTTTTCAGCAAGATATTAGTATTGAACTTGGGAAACATAAGGATTCAGGAAAGTTCATGGTTCAACAAGTGTGCTTTAAAATATAAAATAGATGCCAAAGAAACTAGGAGCCAATTATTAAGTATCAGAAAACTTAAGTAAGGAAAGAAATAAAAAGGAAGCAGCGACAAATTTGATAATGTTATTATTAGAGATGTACTATTTGAAGCGTTTTCTGGAAGCAAAGAATCGTAACGTGACTCGGTTATAAGCAAGAAGGCAGAAAATACTTAAAACAAAAAATAACGTGAAAGGAGCTGGTAGGAGAAAAGTTATGGAATATTTCTTGAATGAGACGAAAAAGAAGAATAAAAAATAATCAACGTCATAAGCCCATTGCATCAGCCTGTGTAGCTCAGTGGATGTGGCCTTTGCATACCACGGCGCTTGGCCGCACGAAGGAAGACTTGGTTTCGAGTCTAGTCGGCGACTAGAGGAAATTTTTCTAAGCCTTTTTTCGACCGGTTCCCGAGTTAGTCGATCTCTGGCACGGGCAAGCGGGTTTTTGCTCCCGGAAACTCAGGTTTTTTTTTTCGTTCCGTAAACTCAAGAAAATCGACCGTAGTACCCACATTATTTCAGACATTAAATATATTGTGTTAGGGTTAGGGACCACGAGATGGCGGCACATTTGAGCCGTCTCTCTTCACTGTGTACCACTTAATTAGTGATAGCCTTGGGCCATCTATCTCTGATTGGTACCAGTGGAGATTGAACTGCCCACTCAGTCTCCAAAAGTTAGATAGGGCTAAATGGCTTCGCCTACTCCCCGTATACGGGAATAAAAAGGCGTTAGCTGATTTGTTTTAAGCCCATTGTTGATGAATGACATGAGCAAGATGAGATGGAGAGATATTATTGTACAGTATAAATAGAGTGCAGTATTGTTGTGTGTGTGTTTATATATACATATACTATATAAATAGATATATACGTGGGCTATTCAACAAGTGATAGGACTAATTTTACTGTGGCGAAAACACTCATCAGAATATTAATGTCTGTGGAATAAAGAAATGTTGCTGTATGTATTAACAAAAGAGGTTGATAGATGGCGTATACGGGCTGATGTGCCAGGGTGTCATGTGACTGAACGCAAGTGCTCATCGACTTGCCTACGAGGTGCGACCAGTCTTCGAAATGGAAGCGTCCTTGGAACAGCGTTATGCGATTAAATTTTGTGTGCGTTTGCAAAAATCGGCATCGGACACTTTTAACATGATACGCGAAGCTTTCCTATGAAGCAATGTCGAGGGCAAGTGTTTTTCGCTGGCATAAAACTTTTAAGGAAGGAAGGCAAAATGTGGAAGATCTCGAACGTGAGGGAAGACCTTCAACGTCCATCACAGAGACAATGATCAATACAGCAGCGATTATCATCAAGCACGTCAAAAGGAAGCGTTTATTTCTGAAGAATGGCTTCTTATTTTACCACGATAATGCAAGGCCACATATTGCTGGTTGTGTAGTGGACGTTTTGCAGAAGAACAACACAGATATCCTACCACACCCTCCATACAGTCCTGATCTCACACCGTGCAATTTCTAACTGTTTCCTCAGCTCAAGAAACCACTAAGAGGCTGCCATTTCGAAAGCAACAAAGCGTGTGTAAAAGCTACAGAGGCGGTTTTGAAAGAACTCTCAAAAAACGGACTCTCACATGTGTTTAAGAAGTGGACGCAACCTTGGGACAAATGCATCGCGTCTCACAGTAGCTACTTCGAAAAAGACCATGTAAATGATGACGATTAAAGGTAACCTTTTTCTATATAAATATAGTCTTATTACTTATTGAACAGCCTACGTTAGAAAGATTTTTAACTTGGATATATTATGTATTCAAGATACCAAGTAATTTATATAAACTTGGTTTCTCACTTGGGAAATAGGATTAAAAACCAAGTTCATATAAATGACTCGGTATCACACACATATATATATATATATATACAGTATATGTATATATATATATGTATATATATATATATGTATATATATATATATATATATGTATATATATATATGTATATATATATATGTATATATGTATATATATGTATATATGTATATATATGTATATATGTATATATATGTATATATGTATATATATATATATATATGTGTGTGTGTGTGTGTGTGTGTGTGTGTGTGTGTGTGTGTGTGTGTGTGTGTGTGTGTGTGTGTGTGTGTGTGTGTGTGTGTGTGCATTTAGTCATATCTAACTTTTTCAGATAGAGTGAGCAATTGATGTATACAGTGTCTATCAGGATAGAAAGGATATGTACTTCGTGGATTGACTTGCACTTAGGATATAATGGTAAGTAATCAGAAATTGGAGTTCATTGAAAGATAGAATGCAGACAATCACAGAAATTAGGTATGAAAGGAAGGACGTATGAGAAGAGAGCGAGAAAGAGAAATCAATGAGGGCTTGGACACACGTAGTAACGTAATAAATGAAGATTGTTATTAAGGAGAGTGGGAAAATAATAATTTTAAGGAAGGGACTACCCTGAGATTGATCACAAAAGGAAAGTAACGTTATTAACAGCGAGGTAAGAAATTTAGCTGAAAATTCAACTCAGGCTATTTTTATTTTTTTTTATTTTTTCAAGGCAGTCAAGATTTTATTTAAAATTATTCGAATAGATATCAATCAGAAAAATCAAAAACTATGGCCTTTAAAGGACAAGATCCAGCAAGAACTAAAATAGTAATAGATAACAAGATCTTAGAACAGGTGAATTCATTTAACTATCTAAGATGTATGATCACATATGAAAATGAAAAAGATATAAACGTAAAAATTGCAAAATATTTAAAAATAATTGTGTAATTAACTCTATATTTAAACCAAACCTAGTTCAAAAACAAACCAGGCTAAAAGTATACAATACATTAGCCCTACCAGTCTTAATGTATGGAAGAGAAATCTGAACAATAAAAAAAAAAAAAAAAAAAAAAGATTAACAACAGCAGAAATGAAGTTTATGAGAAACACTGCAAAGTATACCCTATTTGATCACAAAAGAAATTATGAAAGAATTAAACCAAGAACCAGTAATAGAAAAAATATAAACATAAGTGGACGTTCAAAGAACGAAAACAGAAAGATTCCCAAAACAAGTCTTAAAGTACAAGCCATTAGGAAAAGAAAACCAGGACGTCCTCTTAAACGATGACTTCTAAGACCGGAACAGGATATGCTAGGCCTAAATCCTTGATACGCATGATGATGATGATAATGATGATCAATCTGACGAGTAATTAATTGGATATAAACCGATTTGTATGCACTTAATTGTAAAACACAAAAATTAATGGCAATGCGTCATACTTTACATAATTCTATATGTATCCCTCTCTAATAGAAAGAGATACATGTGGAATTAGAAGACAGTAGTATCAAACTTTTTCTAATATGGTGAAACCTGTGGAGTGTCTTTAACTATAGTACAACACGTATGCCACAGTCAACAATAATAACAAAATATTTACATAATAAAAAAGTTATTTACTGTGGCATGCGTGCTATTGTATAGTTAGTATCCGAATGTACAGCAAGATTCAGAAGGGTAAATTGATGACTTAAGTCAATGAACAGCCTCATTAACAGTAGGAGAAAATCACAGAAATTAGGTATGACTGGAAGGACTTATGAGAAGAGAGAGAGAAATAAATGGCTTGGACATGGGTACTAACGTGAGAAATGAAAATTGACAGACTGATGGACAGATATCACTGTGGCATACGAGTTATCTTATAGTTATTATCAGAATGTATACCAAGAATCAGAAGGATAAATTGATAGGACTTAGGTCAACGAACAACCTCATTAAAAGTTGGAAAGATTGAAAAAAGTTGTGGAAGGAATATAAAGAAAAGTTGATCAGCATGCTTGCCAATGAAGAGTACAAGACTCTGGGTTTGTATTGTGAGGAAGGCCAAAGATAATTATCAGAGAAAGTTAGCTGATGATGACAACAGAAATCCTAAATAGTTCTTATGCAATATGGCAAGTAAGAGGAGGAGAACTAAGGAAGGATCACCTGAAAAAGCGCTGATGGTGGGGGAAGTGGCCTAAGCAAATCAAATAGTTGAATTACTGAGCGAACACTTTGTAGAGGTGTACCATCTAGGTGATGTTGCAATGCCAGATGTGGCATGGAACTTATTAGAGAATAGAGGTGGATGAAAGGGAAGTGCTTAAAATATTGCAGAATCTTAACTATTGGATCACATGGCATACCAGTCCATATAATACAAAATGTGCAAAAGAATTTTCGGTTCCTCTGACCAACCTATTTTATTTAAGCTCAGTACTGGGAATGTCAATGGAGTGAAAAGAAAGCAAAATAGTCTTCCTTGCACAAGTAAAATTATAGGCTTAGCAGTATCTCAGAAGTGATGGTTAAGGTGTTGGAGAAATTGAGGAAAGGCAGAATTCATGACTGGGTGGACAGGAAGCTGATAATCTACAAGGGACAGATGGTTACGTGAAGAGTAGGTCTTGCATTAATTAATAATTTGCTTACTTTTTATAATAAAGTGACAATAGAGTTGGATGAGGTAAATTGCTATTCATTGATATTGCTAGACTTTAGAAAGGCATTTGAAAGGATTCCACATAGAACTTTGTTGCATAAATTGGAGCAAATCTGGTGATCTAGATTAGAAGTCGCTGATGGACAGATATCGAAAAAGTAATTTGTGAAGGAGTGGAGTCCAGGAGAAAGCAATAAACAGAGGTGTACCACAGGACTTCTTAGTCTTCTATTGTTTAAATTTTACATCAGGGATATAGGAAATGATTTGACAGGAAATATTTCGTTGTTTGCTGATGATGACAAACCGGGAAGAGCAATGGTAATGGAAGGTGTTGCAGAGATTTTACAGGAAGACTAACAGTATGGGCAAAAGTAAATGGCTCCCAGTTTAATGTGGCCAAGTGTAAGGTGATGCACCTTGGGAAGAGATCAGAAGCTGTGAACTATATTGATGGAACTGAATGACAGGAAACTGATGTGGCCAGGGATTTAGGAGTGATTGTGAACAGGGATTTGGAGTTTAGAGGGCATATTGTAAAGGCAGTCAGAACACTACTCACATGAATTTTAACGATATTCATGTTTTATTCAGGCTAATCCTTGTTGGTCTTTTGTGTGTTTCTATTTCTTCTGATTGCAGCTAATATTTGTTTTGATTAGACTCAATTTTATTATATTTCCCCTGTCAAATCTTTTTCATAATTTATAAATGCCAAGTGAATTTGTATATTGAATCCATTCTTTTTCTGTGATCTGTTTGTATGTCGGCCTGGTTGGCCGAGTGGTTGGTATATCTGCTTTCCAGCCAAAAGACTACGGGTTCGAATTCCGCCGTGGGCATAGATGTTTGTGATTGAGAAAATACTAGTGATGATGGTGGGCGGTAGATGCCGTTGATGTGATTCGTTGGGGGATTGAGTGTGCGGAGACAGTGTTGTAGAGTTGGTGCCCTCGATGAGTCTTTGGACCTCCTCGAGGTGTCATTAAATAATAATAATGTCAATAAATCATAAATTCACCTTCTAAAAACCGTATATATATATATATATATACGTGGGTATATATATATATATATACCCACATACACACATACATACATATATGCATACATATACATACATATATATGTTAGCATTGATATTTTCAATATGTACAATTCGTTTTACATATATCTTCATTTTATATCTTTGTTCACATATTTTGGATGATTATTTTATTAACTTAATTTAAATGCACATCTTATTCTTAAAATACATACATTGCTTATGTTTTTATTTACATTTATATATGCATATATTTTGGTAGTATCTCTATATCTCATGCAGATTTTATTTTTTTGTAGGCACTCTTATTTTTACAAAAAAGAATTCCATCTTGCTTTAACATTATATTGTTTGCTTAACTTAAGAGGTAAATCTGTAATTTCTTATATACAAAGTTTTCTGAATTATAGAATTAGTTACAGGTCTATAAATGGATAATATACCCTATTAACATTTTGGGTTATTATCATGTTATGAACTTATGTTATCTGCATTTCTTACAATTGACATTTCTACCGTCCTTGTGTCTGTATATACAAGAACATATACATATTTGTGGTAATATATCTTAATCTACATATTTATTACTAGAGTAGTATTGACTTATCTTAAGGAGTAATTTGCTATTTACTTTTCTTTTTTCTTTTTTTTTCTTACACAATTAGATATATTATTATTATTATTATTATTATTATTATTATATACATATACATATATATAACATTCTTATCCCTTATATATAGGCGTACCTATATATTATTATTAATATTTTTATTATTTTTTTAAACTTTTACTTATTTATTTATTTTAATTATTATTTTATATACATATATACATTTTTTTTTTTTCTATTAGATTTGATATCTTGTTGTCATTATTCCTCTCATTGTGGCGAATGGGCCTACGTTACCAGCACCTTTGTCTGGGATTATGCTTTTTATTCAGATAGTGGGTTATCATTTTTGTTTACCACTAACTACGGGGGTTCCATTATCGGTATAAGTTTTATTTTTCCTTCTTCTTCTCCTTCTTCAATTAGGCCGAGTTTCCTCCATTGCTGTGTTGTTATGCTTTTGGTTTGTGTAGTGTTTATGATAATTTCCTTTAAATAATTGTTAATTTTTGCTAGTATGTCTGGTCTGGTGTCTCTTCCGTGTATTTTGTCACATCTGTGGGACCATATTGCATACATTGTTATTATTATGATTATTAGTTCTGTTTTTTTCATTTTTTGGTCTTCTAGCCAAAATAATGTGTTTTCAGAGAACGGTTGTGTCTTATGTAGGAATTTCTGTATGGTGTTCCATACTGTGGACGTTTTGCTACAGAACATCATAATATGATATATTGTTTCTGGGTCGGGACAGAAATGACACTTCGCTGGGCCTTGTAGTGGGATTTTTTTTACTACACACCACATTTTTCTGGGGAGACAGGCATGATGTACTTTATAGAAGAATGTTTTGTATTTTGGTGATATTGGAAGTAGGAAAACTTTGCTAAGAACCGGACTTAGCCTAATTTCTCCTTTTCTTATTTCCCTGTGTTGGGGAGGTGGGAATGTCACTTGACTTAATGTTTTATATAGTTTTCTTGGTTTGATTGTCAGTAAGGTTTCGGTATCTGAGTGTTTCATTATATATGTGTACCCTTCGGCTATTTCTTTGAACATTCTCGGCCTTAGTTTTTTTATATCTGGAAGTGAGCTTATAAACCTATGTGGCAAATTGTTGCCGCATAGGCATGATAGGTTTTTGTGTGTGCTCGGGCTGCTGTTATTGCCCTGCCAATGAGAGTTTTCAGATGGATGTTTAGCAATACTAAACCTCCAGCTTCAACTTCATGGAAGAGTGTTGATCTGCGCATGGGTTCATACTGAGAGCCCCAGATGTATGTAGCGCAGAGCCTGTGTATTTTTTCGGCCCACCTTCCGTGATACGGGGTGTTGTGTATCTTGTACCTCAGGCGAGATGTTAGGTAGATGTTGCAAACCCGGGCTCTTCCTCTGACGGACAGCTGTATAGGGCGCATTGCATTAATTTTCTTCTTTATGCCGTCATGGAGTTCTTTCCACTGTTCTTCGTGTGATTCTGAGCTTCCGATGTTGATGCCCAGAACCGGTATGTAATTATTCACCTGTATTCCTGAAGGAATCCTTGGTTGATTTTCCCACTTTCCAATTATTTTGCAGTGGGATTTTGCCAGATTCACATTCAGTGCTGAGGCTTTGCTGAAGTCTTTTATTATTTTGAGTGTTGTGTCCAAAGATTTTTGTGTTCCTAGTGTTAAAGTGACGTCATCAGCATATACCAAAATTTTGGCGTCACTTTCCCCGTGTATATGTGTTCCTTTGATATTGTTGTTTGTGTTAATGGCTATAATGAATGGTTCTAGGGCTAGAACAAATGGAGCCATGGATAGTGGGTCTCCTTGCCGGATGGAACACTTTATTGGGAAAGAGGCTGAGAGATTTTTATTAATGATCAGCCTACTTTCCGCGTTTCTGTACAAAAGCTTAATCGTTTCTTTCCACTTTACTCCAACTCCTATTCGGTCTAGTGTTTCAAACAGGTATTGGTGGCTAACTGTGTCAAATGCCTTTTGAATATCTAGACCCATTACAATACATGGATTTTCTGTGAAGCTGTAATCATCGCAAATACATTGGAGGTGCATTATTGTGTCAAGAATATTTCTTCCTTTCACTGCACATGATTGTGTTGGTGAGATAAGCTTATGGAGGTGCTTTTGTATTCGGTTTGTGAGTATTTTAGATATTATTTTGTAATCAGTATTCAGTAGGGTTATGCCTCTCCAGTTTTTTATGTCTTGTAACTTCTGTTGATCCCCAACCTTTGGTAGTAGTACAATGTGTCTTGTGTTGAATTTTGCTGGCGTTGTCTGTGTTGTAATCATCGTGTTGATAATTTTAATAAAAATATGTTCAAATTTTGGGAAGTATTCTTTATAAAATTCGCCTGTTAGTCCGTCTTCACCTGGTGATTTGTTATCCGGGAGCTGTTTCACTATAAGACGGCATTCTGCTATGGTGATTGGTGCGTCGATCTCCTCAGCCTCCTGCTGGGTGATTTTGGGGAGGAGTGAAAGGAATCTTTCTCTTTCTTCCTGACTGCTGGGTGTTTCTTGAAATAGTGAAGAAAAGTATTTTTGAACACCACGAATTATTTCGGAGTCTTTATTTAGGGTTTGGCCTTCGTATGTTATGGTTTTTATTCTCTGTTTTGCGTTCCGTTGTTTCTCAAACAGCCATGCTGTCGAGGTCTTCCCTTCATCATTTTCAATTATTTTGAGACCAACAAGTAGCCACGCTCCTTCTATTTCCTGAAACTGTTTCGCTGTTATGCGGTTTTTAATTTCTTCTATTTCTGTTCTGATGTTTTCATTATTTCTGTCATGGTGGTGATACAATTTTGATAATTTCTTCGTGTCAGCGTTCTGTTTGTTCCTTTGTTGCTGCTTTTTTATTCTACTAATTTTGATAGCTGTTTGTTTTGTCATGTGTTTATATTTCTCCCAGGCTGTTACAGCATTTTCTATGGATTCTATTTCCTCAACTATTTTCTCTATGTTATTGTTGAATTCATGGTCATCTTTAAGGTGTTTATTAAATTTCCATAGGGGGAAATTTCTGTTTGTAAACTTATCAGCTGTTTCTGTTTGTTGATATTGTAGTTCAGCCATCACCATATGGTGATCGCTGAACATGACAGGTGTGTGTTGTACAGTTTTGACCTTTATATTTCTGAATGTTTGGATGTATATGCGGTCTATTCTAGAGGCGTTTCCGGGTGCAAAATATGTGAATTCCTTCTTTTGGGGATGCAAGATTCTGAAGGCATCTGATAGGCCACAGGGGGTGACAACTCTTGTGAAATTTTTCTGCGGAAGTAAGTTTGGGTGTTCTTGATCCTTTTGTGGTGGTTCTGTAAAGTTCATATCTCCTGCTATTATTGGGTTATTTTTTTGTTGAATATAGTGTCGCACTTCCTCCCGGAAGGTGGTCTTATGATTATGTGTGGCTGGTCCATATATGTTAATTATGTTGTGTATTTTTTTCTGCCAAAGGAGCTCGAACTCCAGAACTCTATGCCTGATTACGACATTATGGGATAATATTTGGAGGTTACCCGATTTTTTTTATTAGTGTAGTAACTCCACCTATTCCATTGGTCTGAGTCTCTTTGGCAACGATATGGTACATTGTTTGTAACTTGTATTTGAAGCTGTTTGATGGATCAGTGTTGTTGTGTAGTCTAGTGTCTTGTATCATAAGTATATCGGGTCTGTGTTGAAAGATTAAATTAACTGTTAGTTGAATCGATGTTTTATTATTTAGCCCGTTTACATTTAGTGTGATGATTTTTAGATTGTGAGTCATAGTTAGAAAGTTTTCTAGAGCCTTTTCTTTCCGGACTCTTAGCTATTTTTTTTTCTTTGGGTTTTGACTTCCGGCTTTTGGTGATGTTAGGTAAACTTAATTTTTGCTCTCTTTACTGGGGTCTGTTTAGTATTCCATTCTGATTTCTCTACTTCGTTTTCTAAATCCGTTTTACTTTTTTCTGTAATTTGTGTTACCGAGATAGTTTGAATTATTTCAATGTTTGGAAGTTCATCTTCAACCGGGCAATTATTATTTATTTCTTCATTTGTGTTATTCGGAGTGATTTTTTTTTCTCTGTAGTTTCAGGTTTTGTTACTTTTTCTGAATTTGAAACTGACCTTTGGCTGATAGTCTCCTCGCCCGCCCGGATAATCCCTTCCTTTGCCTTTAGCAGAGAGTTATCCTCACTACATTCCTCGTGCCCGTAGGTGTTAAGCCCTGGGGTGCTGCTCTCATTGACCCGATTCTCTGCCTCATATTCAATACCTGAGGTTATTTCCTGGAAGTCTTCTGCTTTTTCAAGCTCGTCGCATGTGTTCGGTTGACTGCCCGAAGGGCGCGCGCCAGCATGGAGGCATATGTCTGCCCTGGACATTGTTTAATATCGTGTCCGATTCTCTTGCATCGCTCACATTTCGATGCTGTACATTCTCTTCTTAAATGACCTACCTGCCTGCATCTGAAGCATACAGGAGGTCTTCCTGGAATGATCACTAAGCCTGGCATTTTAGAAACTTTTATAAAGTACGGGATATTTTCTATTCTGGCATCGTCATTCAATGTAATAGTTAATCTTTTTTTGTTAGATAATACATGCGCCCATTCTTTATCTTTTATATTGGATACATTTTCAATACATTCTATTTTACCAAATGATTCAAAGTGCATGCCAACTAATCTATGAGATATTTTTTTTGGGGGGGGGCAACCAATGAATTAAAATATCGAATTTTCTAGATCTCACAATGGGGATAATTTCACATGTATGGTTATTAACATTAAGTGATTTTAATTTAGCAAATTTTTCTTTCAAAGAAACATGTTTAAATGAAATTATGAAAATATAACTGAACTTTAAGGAGCCAAGGTGCCATACATCGGAACCTCTTACCTTGCCTTTCAAACTTTCGATGATATCCAGTTCTGTATATGGGGCGCCAGAAGGATCACACTTTAGGATGCAGGCCTTGCTCCAATCTAGTTCATCTGGGAGATTCAACGATGAGAGAACATCTGAATTGAAATCCTTCGTTGTACTGGCAGCAGGTGACTGAAAGACGGTCGCTGATGCCTGTTCCATTGTGTTATGTAGATTTGTTACTGTAGAGACTGGGGATGTATCCTTCAGAGATCCAGTAGCCTTGGTACTTGAAGAGGTATTGCCAGATGAAACATTTCCTTCCGGTAGTTGTTGAAAGCTAGTAGCCTTAATAGGTGAGCTTGTATTAGCAAGTGAAGATTTTTCCGCGATCGACGACATGCTGTATGAACGCAGACGGTACGTTAAAGGCAACATGCCCGCACTGGTAAAGGCTTAAGCAGCACTAATCCTCTTACGCTCAAACACTAAGGAGCACACAAAAACACGTCTGCTCTGGTCTGAGTCCAGCCACTTCTCACACGCCACATCCACTGAGCTACACAGGCTCTTTTTTTTATTAAAATCAGCTAACGCCTTTTTATTCCCGTATACAGGGAGTAGGCGAGGCCATTTAGCCCTATCTAACTTTTGGAGACTAAGTGGGCAGTTCAATCTCCACTGGTACCAATCAGAGATAGATGTGTTTTTAAATATTAGTAATCAATCCTAATTATCTTTCCTAAACTAATCTTTCCATATTATATGTTTTTACATATTTATTTTAATTTTCTAAGTGTCTAATGATTCTAAAAAAAAAAAAAAAAATCAGCTAACGCCTTTTTTTTTTTTTTTTTTTTTTTTTATTCCCGTATATACGGGAGTAGGCGAGGCCTTCTGTAATTATAGCTTTTTTTCTCTAAGTGTAGCTTATAAGCTTTTCCTTTTCCTGTATAGCTTCCGCTGTTTGATAAATAAATCCGCTAAAGCAATTATTCCTAAATGGAAATAATCGGAGCTTCTTTAGTCCTAACTTTTGGTCAGCCAGTTTCCATCCTTCAAGGTTTTTTCACGAGAGAGAGAGAGTACGGCTTTTTTTTTTTTCAGATGCGCAGGTTTTTGATAAAAAGAAACCTACTTTATCAACGCCCAAGATCGACCAACATGGAAATCTACCGAAGAATAGTTTCAGAAAAGTTCTTATAATCGGTGATGAGAATCAAGTCTATAACGATATGTTCTCGGTTGGCCTGGCTAGCACTATGTATGAAGTCCCCCCTTTCTGCAAGGTTACAAGGTATTGTTTCATCATTCTCACTCTTTAATCGTTTTTTTTTTTTTTAATGTTTTTATTCTTGTCCCGAGAACTTCCTCTATTGCCTGTTTCATTAATTTGTTTATATTTTCCCATTCCTTACTTATGTCAGAAGAGGCGGGGATTTGAGATGAGTATTTGGTCATCTATGATTTATATATATCTAATACAGTACTAGTACCTTCTTGGAGTTAACGTGTGATTTTTTTTTCTCTCTCTCTACACTTGTTGCATTTTCCATCTAGCTTGATTTAATGGAAACCTTTTTTTGTTATCGAGGTATAGTCAGTAGATGGCACTTGTATCGCAATTTCATCATGAGCCACATTGTCCGGTAGTGTGTGTTGTATATCGAATGTATTTTACGAATTTCAATTTCTTTTATATGAACATTTCCCAAGTTAAATAAAAAGTTGTATTGTTTTTACAAAACAAGTTGGAGGAGAAATGATCACTAGGACATATATTCTTTGTTTTAGATGTGCTGCTAAATTTTTGTCAAATTTTGAGTTCAGGTCAACACATTTACTTTCAAAGAGTATTACTTCACAATGCCAACCTATTCGCGGTAAGAACTGGATAAATTTATATAATGCAGTTGGGGAAAATTTTCTAAAATTGTTTAATTGCATTAATCTTAAGCGATGTTTCATTTCTTGGAGTTGTGGCATTTGAGAGAAGAACTTGGTTCGGAGTTAGACTGTTTCTCCCCGAGCCGAATCTCCAGTAATACTATTACGTGACACCCCCAAAGACTCATTGAGGGAGGGCAACTACTGTACAACTCTCCGTCTCCGCCACTTAATCCACACACTGCATCATCTACACCAACATCATCTACTGTCTACCACCACCACTAGATTTTTCACAGACAATGACAAACATCCATGCCGCTGTGGGATTCGAACCCGCAGTCTTTTGACTGGAGAGCGAATACACTAACTTGGCCAACCAGGCTGGCAGTCTTTAAGAAAACTGATTCTGGTTTTGATACTAGCAAAATATCTGAGGAAGACTGGGAATACTTTTCTGGATTGTTTCAATAATCCAACTTTACATGACATTCTGGTCATCTTGCACTGAAAGTATCAACCTATCTGGCATACCCAGGAGGATTAGCATGGGTTAACCTGATGTTAAGTCCATGTGTTCATAATTATCATTAGATGTATGTTTGTCTTTTTTTAGGGCCTGCTTGTGATTTACTTTAAGCAGTCACAGTGTATATAGTTTTAATAACAAAAGAAAAGGTAGAGAAGTGGATGAGGATAGACTTTGGGGGGGGGGGGAAGCTGCACACTGTTTTGCTAGAAATATGAAGTTTGCCTTTGGCTGGCACTTGGTTTGCCTCTTCACAATTGCCCTCATTATCCTCACTAATAAAGCCAGCACTAGAGCATTATTCATAGTTGTAGAAAGAGTCATTCATTTGAATGGACACATATATATATATATATGGCTGCAGCATTTACATCATGTTTTTATTTACAATAAGATGTAAATCTTCAGAGAACCTGTTGAACCAGAATTTGTGCCATTTGATATCATGAGCCAAATGGAAAAGATTTAGAATGATAATGTTTTGAAAATTTTTATGCTAGTTCACAAGTTTTTGGCTGCAGAATAAACTGTTTCCATAAATTTTCTGCATTTGGAAACAGTTTATAGTAGCCAGAAGATATTTACACAAATTCACTTATTATTTTTTGGATATGTTTGTAAGCAAACAGTACCTTATTGGTTTTGCTCATGTCTCTCTCCCTTCATCTGCATTAAAAAAACTTAAGAATGAACTAGTTTTCATGAAACAATTTGTGGAAAATATGTTGATTGTTTTTTTATTAAAATTGTACAGCAATAACTATAGTAGTGAATGATTGACCAGTCAGGAGTAGTGGTAAAGATATTTTGAAAAGTTGGTCAAAGATAGAATTCAGGAATGGATGTATATATATATAAACATATATATAAGAATATGATATTCTATTGGAGGTGGCAAGACTTTGTGAATGGAGTGGAGGAGGAGGTATACCTTAAGTAACTTATGCATTTTTTTTATAATAGAGTGATTTACTGTGTTGGATAAAGTGAATGTCTACATAATGATGCTAAATTTTGCAGAGGTGTTTGATGAGATATCACATGGAATTCTGTTACACAAATTGAAACAAAGAGGGGTTGGATATAAGGGTGGCTAATGGATAGATACCAAAGTAGTGTGTGTGTGGAGGAGCAGAATCCAGGAGACAACAGGTGACTAGTGGTATGCTACAATGCTCTTCTTATATAGGCCACTGCTGTTTGCTTTGTATATAATGCATATAGGAAATGATTTGAAGGGAAATAGTCAGCCCTCGACTTATGACCACTTGTACTTATGATACAATAGCGTGAGTGTTTGATAAAGTGAATGGCTACACAATGATGCTGCTAAATCCCACTAATTTGTTCACCACTATATCACTCCTATGACCTATGGACCAGGGTGTTATTACTGTCTTCAAGTCAGCAATAAATTAAATAATTAATATAACTTAAACTTAAGAATTAAATAAGTTAAATAAGAAATACTTTTGCTCATGCAATTGTTGCTATTCATGGTGAGAAAACTCAGAATTGGTTGATTTTGATTATGGCAGAAACATCTTAAGGCTATTAGGTGTATTATATCTATTAATTGTTGTGTTTTCCTGGCCGATTGCAGTAAAAAACTTGAGTTTCTTGGAGTAAGAAAAAAAAAACTTCCATATGAGATCAGCTAACTTACCTTCAATTGTTGAAACCCATATTATTATTATTATTATTATGTGACACCTCTAGGGAGTCCAAAGACTCATCGAGGGAGAGTGTGCCAACAGCATCAAACGATTGAACCCCATCCAACTACTAATCGTGCTCAAACTTACTTAACTTTTTGCGAGCCATTAGTAGCAGAGGCTCTACCAATCGACCAACAGAAGAACCAGAAGTGGAAGCCGAATCTCCAAAAAGTTTGCATGAAAAAATTGGCAGGTGCATTTTTCTTTGCTAATAAGGCAGTTTGGTTGATTGAGGAAATGGATGTCAACATGATGAGATTTAGCAAAGCAGGAGAATGATGAAAGCTGCAATTTTTATGCTGAATGGAAAATGAAGCCTGTGCAGAACTAAGATAAGCATAATGTACAACTTTTTCAAGAAGTTCACTCCTGCTGTCATGTCATTCTCTGAAGATTAGCCTATGCCTTCCACAAGTATGCATCTGGTAAATCATTATTATTATACAGGCATCTCCATGAAGTCAGAAGATTCATTGTGGTAGACATAATCTATCCACACACAATCATACCTTGAACCCATTAACAGACAAAGCACTCGCAACTGACTGGCAACTCATTCCACTGACTCTCAACTCTACAAGCAAAAAATCTAGTCCTCACACCCTCTGCTAACCACACCTTTATTCAACTTCCAGGAGGTGATCCCTTGTTCTGGTCTCTCAAGCCAAGTGCTGAAGAATCTCCCCTGCATCAATCCTATAAAACCCTTTAAGTAACTTAAATGTTTGTCATATCCTCTTATTTTTCTCATCTCAACCAACTTCTGCAATCCACACACCCTAAATTTGTCCTCAGGGAACATTCCATGGGCTGCTCACCATCTTCATCACTCACCTCTGAATCCTCTCCACTGCTTCCTCATTCCCAAGAAATCTAGGGAATCAGACTTGAGCACAGTAATCCAGATGTGGGTGTATTAAGGCCTTGTGAAGAGGAACGACAACTTCCTTATCTCTACTTGTTAATGTGTTCTTCAATAGCCAAGTAATCTCATGGGTTATCTTAGCAATATGTCCTTTAAATTTTAACTCTCTGTCTACCATCACCCCTAAATCTTTAACTTCATCCATTTCCTAGAGTACAGTGCCATCAATGTTATACACAGTTTGTAATCTATTTTTCCCAAAATGCATAACTTTACATTTCTCCACATTAAATTGACATCCATTATCTTTTGTCCATACTGACAGCCTATTTAAATCATCTTGCAAGCTCTTCCCATCACCTTAATTAACTATTGCTCTACCTAATTTTGCATCATCATCAGCAAACAACTGGATGTTTCCTTTCAGGTTATTGCCTATATCATTTATGTACAAATTAAACAGCAATGGTCTCGGCACTGAACCTTGCACACATCACTATTCGCCTTGATTCTGCCCCTCCATATACCACTTTTTGATATCTGTTCAATAGCCACCCTCTTATCCAGTTAAGCAGTGTCATGTCTATCTTCAATTGTTCTAATTTGCATAACAGAGTTCCATGCGGTATTCTGTTAAATGCACATCAGAACCATTTAGATGCAGTCTAATCAGCATTTCAATGGGAGTAAAAAATCGTCATGTAGCCATTTCCTTTATCCAACTCTGTTGTTACTCTTATAAAAAGAAATAAATTACTAAGGCATGACCGACCCTTTACATACTATGTTGACCGTTTACAGTATCATATTTTTATCTACTCATTTTTGAATTCTCTTTTTGACCAATCTTTCTAGTAATTTTACCACCATGCTTGAGATACTGATTGGTCTATAATTTGCTACTGCAGTCATAGACCCTCTCTTATACAAAGGAATTATTTTGCCTTCTTTCTAGAGCTGAGACTTAAAGAGCCTAGTCAGAGGCATTGCCAGTTCCCTTGCAGATTCTCACAAAACCCTAACTGATATCCCATCCCACAGCTGTATTTACATTGAAATTCTGCAATATCCTAAGAACCTCCAATTCATCAACCTCTGTTCCCACATCAGTGTGTCTATCACATATGTTAAAGCAGTAACCTCACTAGGATGATATATCCTTGCAAAAGTGGTCACTTGTAACCCAACTATTTTATCTGCTTCTGTCACCTTGTGACCATCATTGCTTATTAAGGTTAATCTTCCATAACCATTCTTCCTCTTACTTGCCACATAAAGAAAGAACTCTTTGAGATTTTCTTTGGCCTGCTTGGCTACATTCTTCTCATAATCAGATTTTGCCTTCCTTGCCATGCTGGTCACCTTTCTTGCCTGAGTCTTTTACTGTTCATGAGTTTGTTGGTCACCTTTCTTTTTATATACCCTGCACAGCATTTTCTTCTTTTGCAGCTCGTGCTTAATGATATTATTCATCCATCTAACTCCCATCTGATTAACCCTCCTTATCTTAGGTATACAATTTAATATTGCTGCCTCTAGATGACCCTTAAGCTATCCCATGAAGTACTTAACATCCTTATTTATTTATTATTATTATTTTTTATACCTTCAGGAGTCCAAAGACTCGTCGAGGGAGGGCACATACTCTACAACTCTCCATCAACCCACTCAATCCATCAACTACAGTGAACCACATCATCTACACCAACACCATCTACTGCCTATTATCACCAGTATTAGTATTTCTACAGACAGTCACAAACATCCATGCCCATGGCAAGATATGAACCCTGCAGCATTTTGGCTGGAGAGCGGATATCCTAACCACTTGGCCAACCAGGCTAGCAAAAAATATTTGTGAATTTCTGCTGTATTTTTATTTTTGTTATGATATTATCATTATTGTTACATGACAACTCCAGTAAGTCCAAGGACTCATCGTGGGAGGGCACACTACTTCGCTAATACATCTCATCCTCTCCACTACTAATTAATTCTTGAACTCCAACACTGCTACTATCAACGCCATCTATCGCCCATCATCCAACAACAGTATTTTTGTCAGTAAATTGTGTGTTCTGAAGGCTGATTTGTCTGTACACGGGATGAAAAACCGGAGTTTACAGGAGAAAAAACCCTGCTACCACCGTATGAGATCGGCTAACTCACCTTCAACTGAAAAAGCCCATTTAAGGATTCCTCCTCGTCACAATGAGAATCGAACCTAGGTCTTTTCCAATAGAATGGCGCAATGTTCTGCTATTCTTCCAATTGTGCTACGGCTGCAGATCCTTACCCTGCAGTGTTTTATGCCATGGCACGGATTTAAGCTTATCATAATCATCTGCCTTGTAGTTCCACATATATCCCTTTTTAACAGAATATTCATGTTTTATAATCTTCCAAGTCAAGACCACATGGTCACTTTCAACAGTTGGAGGCAATGTGGTCACCTTGGTTATGGAAAGCTCTTCTGAACTTATGACCATGTCCAATACTCTCCCATCACTACTTCCCTCCATCAGATACTGCTTTAAGTAATTATCTCTTAGTAGGTGTATAAATTCTATTTCTTTCTTCCTTCCGGTTTATATTTTTCCAGTCTATCATATTTGAAGTCCCTCATAATAATCACTTGACCTACACTCATTGTACTAATTATATGGTACGTCTTCCAGATCATCTGTGGAACTCCCTGGCCTATAGCAGCAACCAACTGTATATTTTGTCTTACTGGCCTTAATCTCACACTAGACTACTTCAAATGAACAGCCACCCTCCTGCCTATCTCCTATTCTTTTTGGCTGCAATTCATCTGCTATCATCAGCAATACTCCTCCCCCATCCTATCTTCTCTATCTTCCCTGAAAATACTAAACCCTTCACATTCTATCACTATAGCTACATCTACTGTTAGCCAAGTCTCACTAATGCCTATAACTTTTGCCGAGGTTGCGGTCACCAATGCCAAAAACTTCTCCGTCTTGTTCCTGAT
This sequence comes from Typopeltis vanoorti, assembly GCF_054136105.1. Classification (NCBI taxonomy): domain Eukaryota; kingdom Metazoa; phylum Arthropoda; class Arachnida; order Uropygi; family Thelyphonidae; genus Typopeltis; species Typopeltis vanoorti. The sequence goes on from NC_143561.1 coordinate 49,815,389, forward strand.
ACTTCTGGCATTAGTATATAGAAACTGCAGTATCCCTTTAGGTCCTCGTGTACCTTTACTTTCTGAATTGTCTACCCTATTCAATATTTTTGCGTAAGAGACTAGATTCCTCACTTTGTTGATTCTCACATTCACTCGCTTCATGAGTGCCTTCACATAAACTCACTTGCTTCCACCCTAATTGCTAATCCTTGAATTTATGCTTCAGCATGCTCGGTGAACAAAACTTTCTCCAGGCACCTAACATCAAAACCATTTGGATGCAGTCCAATCAGCATTTCAATGGGGAAAAAAAAAACATTGAAAAAAGGGGGGGGGGATTCTGCTGTTTTTTGATTTAATCCTTTGTTTTGCCAGTTTTTCATCTCCTCTTCTGCTTAAGTGTTACCATATTATTATTATTTTTTTTTTTTTTTGGTAATTTCCATGGAGTCAACATCTATCTTAGATTAGCTTTTCTTACACATTCTTGGATATTAGTAATGGTCTTCTTTTCTTGAGAGAGCTGGCTTGCTATACATATATATGTGTATATATGAGAATTATCCCCTCTCTCAAAATATAAATGAATTCCATTGTCAGTAAAGCAAATTTTCCTTTAATTTTGTCTGGGCCACTTCTTTTTACAGTAATGAATCTTATTAGGTTCACAACAATTCTAGAAATGTGAAATCTTTGCATTTGTAGGTGTTTGTTGAAAAATAATATTCCTGCAGAATTGCTAGTAAAGATGATCCCCACACAGATTACCTCATATGGAAATATATGAAGTAGGGAGCATGGGGAAAAATTATATAAGGTATCGAAATAAGCATGCCCTGTCTGGATTTTCTGTGTCACCATATATAAGCCCAAATACTGTTAGCTATCTTAAATAAAGTGCATGTCACTCTACAGTCTGTAGCCATTGTTGGTATAACAACTTGGAAAATCCTTTGAAATTTAACAAAAAAAAAAATCTTCTTATCCTTTTACTACTTTCTTTTGCAACTTTCAACGATGTCCTATTGTTTATGTTGCTTCCACTCTTGTTATCTGAAAAATTTCTCCAGTGTCAATCCAATAATAATCTTTCAACTGCATAACTGTCCCAATCACAGTTCCTCCTCCCCTTTCATCTTCTATCCACCAAAATCTATAATTTGTATGCTTTCAGTCTGTCCTCATAACCAACACTGTACAGTCCTGAAATCATTTTCATTATCCACCTTTGCACCCTCTCCAAGGTTATTTCATCCGCTTCAAATCCCAGTGACCAGATCTGAGCACAGAAATCCACATGTGGTCTGATCAAATTTTTTTATATGATGCAACCACAACACCCTTTTATCCCTCATGGTCAGTGTTCTCCTCTATTGCAGAAATTCTCTGAGTGTCTTTACACATTTTCTTTATACTTTCTTTATATATATTCTTTATACTTTCTTTCCATGGCTGCCACTATTTTTATACAAAATTTAGCCTTCCTACATTTTTCTTTATACTTTCTGAGCACCTGATTGAACGTTAAGCCACCTCCTTACATACACATGTAAGGAGGTGGCTTAATCTTTCAGTTTACTTGCATATTTGCACTCATGAATAAGCTATGTATTGCTGTGTAAGATTTATGCTGTACAGATTTGCATACAGATCAGCAAATTTATATGTAGGATCATCACTTGGAGATCATTTGTTCTTGTGATTTTTTTACCAATTTTTCTTCAGTGATTTTTCGTAAGCTTTCTCAAGTATGCTTGCCTAAACTTTTTTGGGAATATCTGCTTTCAAAAAAATTCCTGCTATAATTCTCAAATTTTTTTGTTATTATATATATATATATATAATAAGTACAAGGTGGCATCTACTAGCCTTGCACCCATTAAGATATATTTGGTCATCTAGGTTCAACCTTATAACCAAGCCTTTGATACAGCTGCTGTAAAATATACAGTTTCAATTGCCTTTCTACACTTAGCTTTCTGATGAATTTTCAACCTCCACTATTGATATATATACTGCTAATTGCATTTCTCCTGGATATTTTTTACCACTGTTCTATTATTTGCTACCTTGGGTAATTTTTCAAAGTGATTACACTAACATCAAGAATATTTTTTCATAGTTTTTATATAATCTTTATGATTATTGATTTCTTTGGTGGTACTTCCTTAGTAGCTTTGTTTGTAATCTCCAAAACCCATGATTGTACAAAACTTAGCTTTCCTACATTTTTCTTTATACTCTCTGAGTATGTGCTGACTTACAGCCACTAGTTTTTACATGATTTCCTCATCATTATTAATTTCTTGATATGTAACATGTACCCTTGGTAGTACATATTACATATCATATGTATATTACATAGCTCACATTATTAACCTCTTATTGACAATTTTCCTTCAAATTAGTCATCTGTCAGGAGTCTGGTATTGTACGAGGTAGGTTCCAAAAGCTTCTGGCCTGACATACAGAATTCATGCCAATTTTAAAATGATGTGTGTGACAGATAGCACCATCTATGGGGAAGTTACTGTACCAGTTTCAACTCTCTACTTGTGTCATTCAGTTGGAGGCATTGTTTGACTAACCCGTGGCATGCTAAGTGACTAATGTTAAAAATTGAGTATCGTGCTGTGATAAAGTTTTTCACCAAAGAAGGGCTTTCTCCAATTGCTATCAAATAGTGATTGGATGATGTTTATGGGGAAGCTTCTCCTTCATATTCCACCATGAAGGAATGGGCTAAACAGTTTTGCCTAGGAAGAGAGCATCGAAGATGATCCTTGTGATGGTCAGCCTGTGGAAGTGATGACTGAGGAAAATTGTTGAGGAGGAACTGCTCAATGACACATGGCTAAAGCTTAAAGAAATCTCAGCATGGTTGTGGCTCTCTATAACAGTCGTCTTTTGCATCATTCATGAGAAATGCTTCACATGACAGTCAGTGCAAGGTGGGCACCCTGACTTCTCTCTTAAATTCAGAAGGAGCTTTGTGTGACCTGTTCCTGCAAATTTTAGGGCTTTTCCAAGAGAATCAGAGAGAAGTGCTGGAATTCATTATCACTGGGGATGAAACCATGGTCCTTTATTATGATCCTCTTTCCGAAAGAGAATCCATGGAGTGGCATAAACTAGGCAAAGCACCACTGAGAAAAACCGAGGTCACTCAGTCCACCAAGAAGATCATGGCAACAATCTTTTGGGATTGCCAGGGAATTCTCTCCTGCACAAACTGCATGATGCTGTAAAGGAGAAGAGACGAAATGCTGAGTCATGGTGTTTGCCTGCTTCACAACAATGCTCCAGTCCATACGGGTATTGTTGTGAAGGACTATGGCTTCCAAGAGATTGAATACCCACCTTACAGCCCAGATCTAGCACCCAGTGACTACCACCTCTTCTCGAAACTGAAGAAAGACTTTTGAGGAAGAAAATTGGCAAATGACGATGAGGTGAAAGATAGTTTTAGGTAATTTTTCAGTGACATAGAAATATTAATTCAAAGATGTAAAAAGTGTAGTGAAGTAAAGGAAGATTATGTTGAAAAGTGACGCAGTTGTTTTCTTTCTATCGCCTCTAAAAGTTAGTCAGGCCGGAAATATATGAAAAACCCCACGTATCTTTTGTTTTTTGTCATCAAACTACACTGCATCTATTCACCTAGATTTTGGTCTTCGTCTAGGTCTTTTTCTTATCCTTGCATCAATCACTTGCTTTGCTAATTTTTCCTCTCCCATATTGTTTTAGTGACCATGCCATCTTAGATTAGCTCTGCTGACACATTCCTGAAAGCTAGTAACATTAGTTTCCTTCCTGATGTCTTGATTTTTAATATGATTTCTGTTATTGATGTCATTTGTTTACTCTCCTACATTTTCTTAGAACTCTCATATCTGTGGTCTCCAGCCATTGATCAACTGTTTTATTTCTCACTCAGTTCTAAGATCCATAAGTCGAAATTGGTTTGTACACTGCTTAGTGTTTTGACTTATTTCTCTGTTATTCCATATCAGTTTATTTAGCTGACTTCTTACAAACTAGCTTTGCATAGTCTGTTTCCACATAATTTGGCATCTTCACTAAAAATTAACGTTGAAATAGCCAATAGACTATGCAAAGCTGGTTTAGGAAGTCAGCTGAATAAAGTTATACCAAATAAGAGAAAATTTGGGAAATGTTTTCAATGTTCTGCCTATTTTTATAGTCTTTGTGTTTTCATTGCTGATTTTTATATCACTTTTGTTATAGCAATTATTCAGTTTAGTTAAGGAATCCTGCAGACTTATATACTGGATTTATTTAAGAGTATAAATCATCTACATAAAGTAAAGATCTGAATGGAATATCTCCAATTTTGATATCAGACCTAATTGCCACTTTCCTTCATAATAGGATCCATTATTAAGGAAAAAGTGGAATAGGAAAGGAACAATGAATAACATTGGGAAGAGCATACATCTTGTCTCACTTATTTTACATCACAATATCTTCCTATTCTTCTTTCCATTCTAACTTATAACATTCTAACTTTCCATACTGCCTTATAACTCAAATTTATACTACATTTCTCAATATATCCCGTCAATGCCCTATAATTGTATTATATTGAAAAGCTTTGCTCTTGACACTTGGCCATATGGTTTTTTAAGAGCTACAAAGTTTAAATACAGATCTCTGTTGTATTCCCATTATTTCTTATCTATTTGTCTAGTGAAAAACTTCTATCTTAAATCCCAAAAACTTCTATTTGGTCTAAATTCAACTTTTTTCTTCTCCAAAGTACTCTTCCACAATTTTTCTTAGTTTCTCAAGTATGCTTGCAAAATTCTTATCTAGAAATCTTCGTTGGGAAATTCCTCATTTTTTTTTTTATTTTTGTACCTCAACTATTGATATACACTTTTGGTTGCATTTCTCTTTATTGTTTTCTACCATTGCTGATTTTTGTGCCAAATTTATTACAACAGTTATTCAGTTTAGTTAGAATGAACTTGCATTGTATTTATTTAGAAGTATATCATCATCTGCATAAAGTAATGAGCGAAGACTGTTCTTTGCCGTGGGAAAAAATATGGATGAAAACAAAAATATAATTTTTTATCATGTATAATATAAAAAATTTGAATTTTGTTGTTGTGCAGTTTTACATGTTAATCACAGAAATGTTGCAAAGAAACTTTTTTTTAACTTAAATCATCAAGACAAATGAAATAAGTTGGGTGAAATTATGTTAAAATCAGTTCTTTTAATAAATGTATAATTTTTTAATTCTGTTTTTTTTTTAGTAAATACTTTATCATGTATATTAAGGAGACCATATCATCGAAGTTTCCATACATCAAATATATATAAGAAAAAAAATTATTATGAAGTTCTTGGGATATCTAAGAATGCCTCCCTAAAGGACATCAAGAAATCTTATTATCAGGTGATTTTTTTTTTTTTTTTTTGTGAACTAAATTTTATAGTTGTGATTTAAAATTTTTTCTTTGATTGAGATGATTCAGAGCTTGTTAAAATTTTGCATAATTAATTTTTTGCTATTATTATTACAGCAGCTTTCATGGGAGGACTTACTCAACAAGCAACATATTTATCGTATTGAACCTTACCCATTCACACTTTCAACATTCTTCTTCAACACATTCTGTACATTCCACTCATCTACCACTCTGTAAAAATCTACTTCCCACTCCCCTCCCCCCCTTTACCATACCTTTATACAGCTTCCAGGGATGGCCTTTCATTCATCTCCTCCCATCTTCCACTCATTTTTATAATTTCCTCTTATTGATCCAGTGTAATCTGTGCACTAACTTAACACATTAATTACACTAATTACAGTCTAGGTACTAAATATAGGTATTTAGACTGTAAATGTTTCATCACTAAATACAATGAGACTGTGTCTGTTGTTTCCGGTCTTTGAAAACAACACACATAGTAAAAATCTGTCTATTCCTGAATAAAAATGAATGTTTCTATGTATTATAAGAAATAGTTGAACTACATCAAAATACTAGCATATGTGAGATATCTATTATTGATATGACAGAAATGCCACTGACAAAATGAATGTAGGATTCGTTAAAGGGTGGATAATTCTGATGATGATCAAAAATCATGTATCCTATTACTGTGTAAAATATATACTGATCCTCAGTAACCAAAAGAAAATTCTTAGAAAATCATGCTAAATATACTTAAAACAGAGAAATAAATACACATAACAGGAGCAACAATTCTACATGATGATTTGTTGTTCCATCAATCATCATGTATTCCTATCACACCTAAATGAATCACCTGATCAACATTATTAGTTCATTGGATTAGCCCTCCCTAATGTTAGTTGGTTACTTATTGAACTATCAAATGTACAGTGAACTATGCAGTGGCTGTTTATTATTGGTTAGTTATATACAGAGTCCGTCAAAAAAATGTATATACTTCAGCAAAAGAAAAACCTGTATAAAAATTGTAATACTAAATTTATACAGGTATCAAGGGATGAATACAAGTTACCTTTGACCTCAGCAATTACACGAGATGCTCAAAGTGGTTACCATTAGCGTCCAGTGGGATTGCTGCGCATGCCAGTGTAGCTGGTTTTCTATGATACACTACATCCTTTAGAGTCTCTAATAGGTAGAAGTCCAAGGGTATTAAATTCTCAAATTTGAAATACCACTTTAAAATGGTCTTGCTTTCCTCGAATGACAATCGTGCCTCAGCCATTTTGTTTGATGGTCCTTCAGGCCACGTGTTGATGCTAGTATTCATGTGAGTAATGGCATCTTTTGAGAGAACATCATATTACACATTGCTACCGTAATTTGATCCAACTTTAAAAAAAAAAAAAGACCATAGTAACATCTGTTAAAGTGAGTTTTTTTTTTTTAAATTATGCCACTCAGCAACTTATAGGATGCACATATAATACCACAAATGTTAATTATTAATAATTATTAATAATAATAAAAGTATTATTATTAAAAAGTATTTCTATTTGCTATTGTTCTTTCCTTTATATTCCCATTCTCACATGGCCTATTAATGATTGTTTACACATTTTAGTAATTCAAATATCATTCTGCTTCATTATTGGTTTCTAATATATCCTAAAACAAACTAAGAACCATTACAATATGCACATCCACTGAAATGCGAGCATGAAATTTTCTCTTTTTTTAACTTGCTTGTCACCTTTTTTTTTAAGTCTTCCTCCCCCATACTTCTCTTCCCGTGCACCTTCTCTGATTCTGCTGTTCATTCATTTCACTCCTGTTCTGTTTATTTGCCTGAATTAACACTTATTTCTTGATAATCTTTATGATTAATGGGTATTCTTCATTTTGAATCTTTCCATTTTACAAATACTGTGAGCATTTACAGATATTATTAAGTTGCTCTGCACATAAAATATGATTTTGCTTTATTACATTTTTTTAAAGTTGTATTCATTGTTTCTGTGATTTCGCACTGGTTGCTTTAATTATTCAGGACACATAATAAAAGGGAGAGGGTTGAAATTTGGATGGAGAGTCAAAACTGACAGATGACATAAATAGGAATGATTATAGACTCAAAAAATTAGTGTATATTATGAATGCTGAGAATATCAAAAATAAAAGGGATAGATTTGTTGCACTGATTGAGTTGATTTCCCTGGGGAGGGGGGGGACCATTGGAATGGTGAACCATTTCTAGATGAGGATGTATTGACAGGAATACAGATGGAAGGGTATGCATTTTCTGCAAGGATAAAAATAGCAAGAAGAGAAGAACTGCTGTTCATGAAGCAGAAAGAGAGAGAGAGAGATTAAGCCTGCACATTGTAGAGATTGTCAAAGAAGCGTTAATAGTTTTGATACAGTAGGGTATAAAGTGGAAGATTGAGATATTTAGTAGGGTTTGTGCTCTAGATTTGGAAATGTTGGGCAGTGATAACAAGGAAGTGTATAGGCATATTCATTTATCAAAAAAGAGGAGGATGGTTTAAATTATGGAAGTATTGATTGGAATGAATAAATGGCATTTGAGAAGAAGGAAAAATGAATGTTTTGAGTTTCTGAGGGGTAACTACTTCAGATAGTATGTAACAGAGGGCACATAAGGATCAGTGTGAGGATGCCTGACATTGAGAGCAGAGTTGATAGTTCATTGACACAATGAACTATCAACTCTGCTTCATCTGTGTCAGCCTCATCTTGGGAGGCCCACTCAACCAGCAACATGTATATCATAATGAGCTTTGAAGTTATTTTATTATTATTTCGTGACACCTCCAATGAGTCCTAGGACTCATCGAGGGAGGGCACCTACTCTGCAGCTCTCTGTCTCCACCATTCATCAATCCACCAACTACAATGAACTGCAACCACCACCATTAGTATTTTCACAGACAATCACAAACATCCATGCCCATGGTGGGATTTCAGCCTGCAGCCTTTTGGCTGGAGAGTGGATATGCTAACCACTCAGCCAACCAGGCCATCACTTATTTACACTACCTGCATTCACAATGCACTCAGGCAGTGCATTTTGCTCACTAACAAAACTCCACATAAAAAAAAAATGCTCCTCATCACCACATCTTTATACAACTTTCAAGGATGGCCTCTTGTTCTTCCCTTCTTAACATCTACTCTTTTTATAATTCCTTCTGTATTAATCTGATATAATCCCTTAACTAACTTGAAGGTCTCTATCATATCTCTTTTCCTCTTATTCGCCAACTTTTGTAATTCACATTCTCAAATGCTCTTCATAACCAATAATCCAGAATCCACACACACACTACAAAATATTTGCATAAGTGAATTGTTTTTTAATTTGAATATTATGGCACTTGATATTGCAATCATAATGGTAGACAGTCGTTTGAATTATTAATGGGCAAAAACTGTTTTGTATGCACACAAATGTCTCCATAGCACAATTAATGTCAAACCATATCATTCCATTACAGTTTCTCCATTACATTTACAAACCAAAATTTGATTTGTAAAAAGACAAATTGCTTTACAGTAATAGACGATTAGACCTAATGAATATATAAAGAAAGAGAGCATGGAATTTTTTGTTTACCCAAAATTTAATATTTCTTGTGATCTGCTTGGCAATATCTCTTGTCTTTATCATTGAAGTGTCTCCCAGGCATGCACTGATAATATGCACCTTGTTCAAGTGCACTGAGATCTTTTGCATCCATGGTAGAATCTTCCTTTTCGATGGATTCCTGTTCCTTTAGCACATACATATATTATTATTATTATTATTACAGGTGGCTCCAGGAGTCCTTAGACTCATTGAGGGAGGCCCTAAACATCATGTCCATAACAACTATTCGACATTCACACAGTATCTATCATACTTTGCCTTGAACTCATTCACCATCATAGCACCCACAACAGACTCTGGCAGCTTATTCCACTCATTCACGACTCTAAAAGTAAAAAACCCAGTTTTTTACTTTTAGAGTCGTGAATGAGTGTCCCCTAGTCCTCCTACCACCAGTCCTGTACTCAAAAATATCCTCTGAATTAATCCTATAGAAACCCTTCAGCAATTTGAATGTCTCAATCATATCTCCCCTTTTCTGCCTATTAACCAACTTTTGCAACCCACAAATTCAACCTGTTTTCATAAGGTTCATTCCATAGACCTGCTATCATCTTGGTCACTCGTCTCTGGATCCTCTCACCCCCCCCCCCATCAAGAAGAAACCTAGGTGAATAAATCTGGGCACAGTAGTCGAGATGGGGTCTTATCAAGGCTCGATACAGAGGAACAATAACTTGCTTATCTCTGCTCGTCAAAGTATTCTTCAGCATCCAAGTGATTTGATGAGCTGATTTAACCACTTTTGCAATGTGCACCCTAAACTTCAACTCCCTATCCACCAACACTCCCAAGTCCCTGGCCTCATCAATCTCCTGGAGTACAGTTTCACCAATGTGATATACTGCTGCTAATCTTTTCACCCCAAAATGCATAACCTTACATTTTGCCACATTAAATTGACATCCATTCTCCTTAGCCCAGACCTTTAATCTATCCAAATCATCCTGCAAAATTTTGACATCTTCTGCATTCACTATTGCCCTACCCAACTTTGCATCATCAGCAAAAAAATGAACTGTTCCTCTCAGATCCTTCCCTATATCGTTAATGAACAAATTAAACAGCAGTGGTCTCCACCCTCCTATCCATCTCACCAACCCTATATCCATTCCCATATGTTGCAGTTTATAGATTAGAATTCCATGTGGTATACTGTCAAAGCCCTTAGCCAGGTCCAGCAGTATTATTGTAAACTCATTACCCTTATCCAGTTCAGCCATCACTGTGTTGTAAAACCTGAGCAAGTTACTGAGGCATGATCTATCCTTCACAAAACCATGCTGTCCCCCATACAGTATCTCATTTTCATCAATCCATTCCTGTATTTTTCCCTTGACTACTTTCTCCAAGACCTTGACAAAGACTCCTGATATGCTGATCGGTCAGTAATTTGCTACAGTAGTCTTGGATCCTCCTTTATGCAGTGGAACTATTTTCCCCTTCTTTCCACCCCTTTGGGACCAAACCAAATCCGGGACTCAGATTAAACAATATGGTCAAGGGTACTGACAATTCTTTAGCCGCTTCACGTAAGACCCATGCTGCTATGCTGTCCAATCCCACAGATGTATTCACATTAAAGTTCTGTAATAGACTATTCATCTTCACTTCATTCACCACAATTCCCCTATAAACTAATGGTTCCTTCGTTCCTTCAATGTCACCACCTGGATGATATACTCTTGCAAAGTGCTCACTCAGTAATTCCACTATATTGACTGATTCAGTGACCTCCCTACCATTGGCATTTCTTAAAGTCATTCTGCCGTGTACAGCTTTTCTTTTACTTGCAGCATATTGAAAGAACTGTTTGGGATTCTCTTTAGCTTGCATGGCTAATTTCCTTTCACAATCCGCTTTTGCTTTTCTTATGACACTTGTTACCCTTCTGGCCTGCACTTTATACCGTTCATGTGCCTGCAGGTCACCATTCTCCTTAAATTCCCTCCACAGTTGTTTCTTTTTTTGCAACTCAAGTTTAATGGTGTTATTCATCCATTTAACCCTTACTTGATTTACTTTGGACTCTAGGTATACAGTCAGCCATAACCTCCTGCAAATGCTCCTTGACCACTTTCCATGCCCTATCAACATCAGTTTTACATGCCATGGCACTGAACCAAGCAATCTCCTAAGCTTGTCATACTTGCCAGCACGGTAATTCCACATGTACCCTGTCTTAATCAAAAATTCCACACCTTTAGCCACCTCCCAGGTCAAGACCCTATGATCACTCTCACCAATAGGTGGCAACATGGTCATATTCATTACAGTCAAATTCTCAGATGCTATTACTAGGGCAAGCACTCTTGAACCTCAAGTATTTTCCATTACATGCTGTCTCAGATAGTTATCCCTTAGCAACTGAATAAAATCCAGTTCCTTCCTCACATGTGTCCTCTTCTCCTTCCAATCGATGTTACCATAGTTGAAATCCCCCATAATAATTACCCCTCCTTCCACTCATTTCATCAATTTGTCTATGCATACTATCTTCACCATCTATTCCATCACCTGGTGTATAGCAGCACCCAACTGTACATTTTGTTCCGTTAGTCTCAATCTCACACCAAAATATATATACATACATACATACAAGCAGTCCCCAGGTTATGGATGATCCGACTTACAATGTTCCGTACTTACAAACGAACTCCCAAGGCTCCCCACAAGGATAATTAAATTAATAATTTGGGAACTAGTTTCTTTCGTGCATGTAAACAAACCCACACTTCGCTGCAGTATTAAAGCAGCTCTTCCTGTTATTTGGAAGTCAAATTTAAGGGCCTGGGTTACACTTGCCATGTTTGAAGATTGGTTCTTGAACTGTTTTATTTCTGCTGTGGAACGTTATTGTTTGTAAAAGAAAATTCCTTTAAAATTATGCTTGTGCTGGACAATGCTCCTGGACATCCAACATCTTTAGATGACTTTCACCCTAACGTAAAGGTCATATTTTTACCACTCAACACTACATCATTACCACAGCCAATTGACCAGGGAGTCATTTCTGCATTTAAGGCTTATTACTTACGGCATATGTTTCTGCATGCAGTCAGGGCTATGGAAGATGATATGATGACCTCGAGAGAGAGTTCTGGAAGAATTATAGCATCCATGATGCCATCAAAAACATTGCTGATTCTTGGGAGGAAGTGAAGCAATCAACAATGAAAGGAGTATGGAACAAACTGTGCCCTTAATTCTGTGATGATTTTCATGGCTTCACAGACGAAGATATCGCCGAAGCCAGAAAAGCTGTCGTGAATAGTGGCAATGCACTGCAATTGAACATCAATGAAAATGATGTCATTGACTTACTAGAGTCCCATTCACAAGAATTAACCAATGAAGACCTTATGGAGATAGAGAAGCAGCTGATCTAGAAACACAAGAACATGAAGAATCAGAAGATCCAAAGCCAAGAAAGCTTACAACAAAAGAATTAGCTGAAGCCTTTCATCTCATTGAAGCAGGATTTGCTAAGCATGAGGAGCAAGATCCAAATATTGAGTGGTTTACAAAGGTTTACCATGCAGTTTGTGAGAACATCAGCTGCTACAAGGCCATTTATGATGAAAAAAAGAAAAAGGCTGTGCGAACAATTCTAGATACATTTTTCAAGAAACCGACTTCAGTGGTAAGCTCCCCTTCTCCAGCAACAGAATCAAATCCTGATTCTCCAGCACCAGGGCCATCCTTTCTAGCACCGTCTCCATCATCATCATCTTCCGATTAATGTTAGCCTACCTTCTTGTCTCAGAAATGCCCTTCCAGTAAGCAAGACATTGATGCAACCTTTAATATTCTTTTTTGAAATTTCTCCTATCTTAACTTTTTGTATGAGTTTGTTCTGTTTGTTTGAATTAAAAAAAAGCACAATAGTTTCTGTAACTTATCATTACAGTACAGGAGTATTATTATTATCATTACCATATATGTGCTGTTCATCAGGGATCCAAGTTACATACAAATCCGACTTAAAGACGTTCTCGGGAACGTATCTCATCCATAACCCAGGGACTGCCTGTGTGTGTGTGTGTGTGTGTGTATATATATGTGACACAGTACTAGAATGAGATCTGTATATTTTAAGCACCAGTCATATATTTGCAAGTAGCTTGCACATGTGCATTTTACAGTTATGTTAATTATTTTATTGCATATTATTTTACACATCCTTTTTGAATAATTTATTTTGTAATTGGATAATTTGTAAATGGCATTTTGTTAAGAGATCCATGATAAGTGACAGTCATCAGTACTTTCATTCATCATCTTTAGAACTTGATGTTTCAGCATGTATTTGCCATAATGAGGTTATGTTAATTATTTTTATTGTATGTTATTTTACACATCTTTTTTGAATAAAAAAGATGTGTAAAATTACAAAATGTGAATTTATTTTGTAATTGGATAATTTGTAAGTGGCATTCTGTTAAGAGATCCATAATAAGTGACAGTCATCAGTACTTTCATTCATCATCTTTAGAACTTGATGTTCCAGCATGTATTTGCCATAAAGACGTTATGTGTGTCCGGTTATTTTAATGCTGAGTGATGTGTAGTTAGTACAAGTTATTAGCAGCCATCTTGTAAGTCCATTTCTTAAGTGTTTCAAGCAGATTTTGTTGAGGACTTTATAATAAGTCTCTTACATTTTAGTATTATACCCAAAGTTTTGAGTTTTACATTAAGGACATACTGCTATCCTCTGTCATTCAGGAATAACTGTGCTTTCCATAAAACATTTGTCAGTGGAATATATTCTTCCTGTAGGGATTCATATGTTATACTGGTGCATGACAATTTACCTTCCTTTTTGTCATCATCATCATCATCAAATTCCTGCCATGTACCCACAAGAGGTGTACAGGATATGATAGTACTACATGAAAAAATTATATCATTACTAACTTCCTATCTACAATTTTCCTCCAAATCAGTCTGTTACTTGTCAAGACTCCAACATTATCAGATCTTATATTTCTATCGTCTAAGGCACTTTGTACCGTATCAATCCACCTATATCTTGGTCTTCCTCTGGGTTGTTTTCCTGCCAGAGAACACTTGTTTTGCTAATCTTTCCTCGAACAATTCTGTTTAGGTGACCATACCACCTGAGATTAGCTCTGCTAACGCATTCCTGGATGCTGACAATGTCAAGTTCTTTCTAATATCCCTCGTTTTTAATATGATATTGCCATTGATGCCATCTGTTCACGCCTATAATATTTCTCAGGACTCTCATATCTGCGGTCTCTAGTCTTTGGTCAAGTGTTTTACTTCTGACCCAGCTCTCAGATCCATAAGTTAAAACTGGTTTGAACACTGTCTTGTATACAGCTAATTTAGTGTTCTGACTAATTTCTCTCTTATTCCATATGAATTTATTCAATTGACTTCCCACCATACCAGCTTTGCTGATTCTGTTGTCTATTTCTATATTTAATTTACCATCTTCACTAAAAATCGTGCCTAAGTAGCTGAAATGTTTTACTTGTTCCACAGGTTCTCCATTCACAACACAGTTGACATTTTCAATGATTCTGCCTATTTTCATTGTCTTTGTCTTTTTATTGCTGACCTTCATACCATATCTATTACAACAGCTATTCAATTTAGTCAGAGAATCTTGCAGACTTGTAGCGGATTTATTTAGAAGTATAACATCATCCGCATAAAGCAAAGAGCTGACATTAACATCTCCAATTTTGATATCATGTTTAATACCACTTTCCTTCATAATGTGATCCATATAGATAATGAATAACAGAGGGGATAATGTACATCCTTGTCTCACACCAGATTTAACATTAAACCATCTTCCTGTACTTCCTTCAATTCTAACTACTGACTTACAACTCAAATAAAGACTAAGTATTGCTTGATATAATGCCCCATTGACACCATATAACTGCAGCGTATTGAATAGCTGCTCTCTTGGCACCTTATCATATGCCTTTTCCAAATCGACAAAACTTAAATACAGATCTTTGTTATATTCCCATGCTTTCTCGACTATTTGTTGTAAAGTGAAGATCTGACCTTGACTGCCTCTGTTTGGCCTGAATCCAGCTTGTTCTTCACCAAGCTTTTCTTCCACAATTCTTCTCAACCGTTTCTCAAGTATACTTGCATAGATCTTGCCAGGAACACTCAGTAGGGAAATGCCTCTGTAATTCTCACATTCGGTTTTATTTTCCTTTTTATATATGGGTACTATGAGAACTCTACTCCAATCATCGGGAATTCGTCCCTCTGTCCGGGCTTTCTGAACTATGCAGTGCAGCCACTGTAAGGATCTGATTCCACCATACTTCAGCATTTCTGGTCGAATATCATCCACTCCAGCTGCCTTTCCACATTTCAAGCCTTTGATGGCTTTTTCTACTTCAAGTATGGATATGTATTCCTGCCTTTATGACTGGTCAGTGTTTTTTACCACTGTGCTGTCATCACTGCTTGTTTCATTTAGCAGTTTTTCAAAGTAATTACTCCATACTTCAAGGATATCTTTTTCTCCCGTTTTCATGTCACCTTTTTCATCTGTAACTCCTTTTACAGCACTCTTTCCTCCATTCCTAAGCTTTTTCAACAACCTCCAGAATATTTTGCCACCTTCTTGATATTTATTTTCTATATTCTTGCCAAAGTCGTCCCATGACTTTTGTTTAGCTAATTTTACACAGTGTTTTGCATTCTTGCATTTGTCTCTGTATTCTCTAAGAGCACAAGCTGACTTATTTTCCAGGAACTTTTGATATGCTTTCTTCTTTTCCTTCACTGCCTCTTTAACTTCCTGTGTCCACCAGGGGGTTCTGATTTTTTTATCCTTGCAGACAACTTCACCACATGCCTCTCTGGCAGAATCAATCAATGTTTTCTTTAGAGTTTGCCACTGAATCTCCAAGGTTTGATTCCTGTTCTCAAACTCTTTCATTTTTTTTTCAATAATCTTTGTGTATTTTAGTCTACAGTTCACATCCAAGAGTTCTACAGTTCACATCAATATAAAATTCAATTTTATCCTGCTCAAGACTAAATAGTGATCACTTCCAATTTCAAATCCTTTGTAAACTCTGGTGTCCTGCACCAGGGAGAAAACATCACTATCAACAATAACATAGTCAATGAGACTTTTCTTATTCCTAGCCTCTTCTCTCCATGTGAATTTGTGCACATTCTTATGTTGGCACATGGTGTTAGTAATAACCAATCCATGTCCTGAGCAGAAATCCAACAGATATTTGCCATTATTATTAGCTTTGCTCTTTTCTCCAAATTTTCCCAAAATATTTTTTGTATGTCTCACAATCATTTCCTACTCTGCTATTTAGGTCACCAAGAAGGACCAACTTTTCCTTTTTCATTGTGTCAGTTGCTTTTTCTAAAGCCTCAAAAAATCCTCCATTTCTACCTTAGTGGAACCTTCTGTGGGACCATAGGCACAAATAAGTCTCATTGTCCAGTTCCCCATTCTCATATTTGCCCACATTACTCTACTTGAGATTGACTGCCATTCAAGAAGATTAGCCTCATATTTTGTGTTGAATACTATGGCTACTCCTTCTTTTCCTTGAGTGTAATTGCCTGAATATAACATTTTGTATTTATTGCTCAGAAAGATCTCTCCAGTTTTTGTCTTTTTTGTTTCAGTCACCCCTATTATGTCAATCTGGTATTTATCTAATTCCTCAGCTAGCTCCATTTTTTTGCCATTCAGTTTTCTTACATTGATAGTACCGATCTTTAAATCTGGTGATGTTGAGTTGGGGTTTGTTTTCAGATTTGTTCCAGTAGCTGACTTTTTGCTGCTCGCCCTGGTTCCCTGGCGAAAAGGCCTTGTTTAACCAGGCGACGCCCCAGCCGGCATGAAATTTTGTCATGTTGTACCATCATTTTTTTATTTTGGTTTAACCAATAAGAATACAATTTGGTAAATCCCAAATTGCCAGCCCATCCTCGTCCGTTCAGTATCCAAGTAGATACCCAACAGGGTGCACCACGAGAAGGTGAGGATTGGACATTAGGTCAGAAGCCTTGGTCGGTTCTCCACATTCCTTTAAAGGCTATGTGGAAGTCTCCTCTCAGTTATACAGCTTTGACCCTTAAGCACACCTTCCTTTTTGTATTAGGTTTAATGTGTTTCACACATTTGAAGAATACAAGGAGCATTTCACACATACCTTATACTTATTCCCTAAAAGCAGGAAGCAATGTTTCTTTACTGTTCTTTACTTTGGGTTCTGTTATTTTTCTGTTTCTTAAATTGTATATGGTTATGGATTATAATTTTTTTTCTTCTTTATTTAAAAATTCATACTTACCTTTGATGAGTTTAATCATATTATATTATTATACAGGTTTATTAATAAATTTTTAGTCATGGATTACAGCAACTGCTGTAATCCATGGCTAAAACTGCTGTAAACATTCCTGCTATTTTATTATGCAATTACATAATAATATAGTAGAAATATTTACACATGCATTTACCATTCTTCTAAATATATATATTCACTTATTATAATATTATTATTATTATTATTGTTCTGGGCAACTCCATGGAGTCGACAGACTCATCGAGGGAGGCCCTAACATCATGTCAAGAACAACTATTTGACATTCACACAGTATCTATCATACCTTGCCTTGAACTCATTCACGGTTGTAGCACCCACAACAGACTCTGGAAGCTCATTCACTACTCTCCAAGTAAAAAACCTAGCTCTAACACCCTTGTCAACCACGCTCTTGCCCAGCTTCCATTCATGGCCTCTAGTCCTCCCACCACCAGTCATATTTTCAAAAATATCTTCTGGATCAATCTTATAGAAACCCTTCAGTAATTTGAATGTCTCAATCATATCACCCCTCCTTTGCCTATCGACCAATTTCTGCAACCCACAAATCTTCAACCTATTCTCATAAGGTTCATTCCACAGACCTGCTATCATCTTGGTCACTCGTCTCTGGATCCTCTCCACTTCCTCCCCATCACGAAGAAACCCTGGTGCCCATAACTGGGCACAGTAGTCCAGATGGGGTCTTATCAAGGCTCGATACAGAGGAACAACAACTTGTTTGTCTCTGCATGTTAAAGTATTTTTCAGAAGCCAAGTGATTTGGTGAGCTGTTTTAGTCACTTTTGCAATGTGGCCCCTAAACTTCAATTTCCTATCCACCAACACTCCCAAATCCCTGGCCTCATCAATCTCCTGGAGTACGGTTCCACCAATGCGATATACTGCTGCTATTCTTTTCACCCCAAAGTGCATAACCTTACACTTTGGCACATTAAATTGACATCCATTTTTCCTAGCCCAGTCCTCCAAACTATCCAAATCATCCTGTAAAATTTTGACATCCTGTGCACTCATAATTGCTCTACCCAACTTTGCATCAT
The DNA here is from genome assembly GCF_054136105.1 of Typopeltis vanoorti. NCBI lineage: Eukaryota > Metazoa > Arthropoda > Arachnida > Uropygi > Thelyphonidae > Typopeltis > Typopeltis vanoorti. The sequence goes on from NC_143561.1 coordinate 49,833,906, forward strand.
CAGCAAACAAGTGAACACTTCCTCTCAAATCCTTTCCTGTATCATTGATGAACAAATTGAAAAGCAGTGGTCCAAGAACAGTGCCCTGTGGCACTCCACTAGTCACAAGCCGTCTTTTAGACTCCACTCCTGAATAAACCACTCTCTGGTATCTCCCTTTCAACCACCCTCCTATCCATCTCACCAACCCTATATCTATCCCCATCTGCTCCAGTTTACTGATTAGGGTTCTATATAAGATGTAATAAAATTAAAATTAATTTTTATCTCTTTAGCTTGCTAAAAAATACCATCCTGACACAAATAAAGGAGATCCTGAAGCAGCGAAGAAGTTTCAGGAAGTTTCAACAGCTTATGAAGTAAGCATTTATGACTATATATAATTTTACTTTGTTTTGATGATCAGTAATACATTTCAACATTTAGTTTTTTTTTTTTTTGCTTCAATCCTATTAAATCTACCCAAGAAGAAGAAGAAAGTAAACAGAAAATTTCATGTTGTTCTCAATGGTATAAGAAACTTTAATTTCCATCCTCTTTGGTTGTTAAATAAGAATTTTCATATCACTAAGTCACAACTATATTTAGAATTTCAAAACCTGAACACAGGAAATATGTTCAGTCTGTTTTCTTGATTGTAATTGGTTTTATGTAACTTTCCCAGTTTATGCATTGACAGAAAGGTTTAGAGACTAAACCTTTCTGATCTGATCCTTCATCAGATAACATATTTGCTATAGAATATTAACAGTTATTTGCTTGGACTAGCAGAAAATTTAATTGGTTAGAGAATCTCTTTTATATACACACAACTCAGTTAATCTATATAATGTTCAGAATAATCAGCTAACACCTTTTATCCCATTAAAGGATGTAAGCGAAGCCTTTTAACCTTATCTATCTGTTGGAGACTAGTGGACGGTTCAATCGCCACTGGTAGCCAATTAGAGATAGCTGGTCCATGACTATCGCTAATTATAGGTGGCAACTGATGAAGAGATGGGCAAACAAGTGCTGCCATTTCTTGGTGCCTAATCCTAACAGGATGTGCTACTGCCTGAAATAATGTGGGTTCTACGGTAGATTTTCTGAGTTTATGAGACAAAACACCCGAGTTTCCAGGAGGAAAACTCACTTGTCCATGCCAGAGATTGACTAACTCGGGAACCAGTCAAGGAAGGGCTTAGAAAAAGTTCCTCCAATCAGCGACTAGACTTGAACTTAAGTCTACCTTCGGACGACTTAGTACAGAGTGTGCAAGCACCATTTGCAATGAGCTACACAGGCCTTACTGTATATGTACATTTTAGTTATTTAACCCTACTAACACCACAAGAACAAAATAAATATGATAATTTATTTTGTTCTTGTGGTGTTCTTGTCATAGAACACAAAGGCAGCAACAGCCATCTATGAGAACAGTTCAGAATTTTATCAAAAGCTTCCTGTTATGGCATCTTCTAGGGCTGGATTTAAATACTAGTTTATAGCTGTTAAGCTAATGGTCTGAAAATGACTATCTGCCTGATTTTTGGTAAATCTGATGTAGTTACTGAAGTTTAAAAAATAGAAAATCATTTGGGATAAGTAAGATACAAAAAGAACTATTAAAAACATGATGTGAAAGCAATGAATTATGTGATATTCTAAATACAATATTTAGAGAAGGAAAAATGCCAGCTGACTTGAAAGTACCTAACAATACTTATGTTCAAAAAAGGAGACAGGACATATCCAGAGAACTATAAAGGGATAAATCTAATTAACTGATGAGCAACAATGATTTAGATAGATGATAGATAGATAGATGCAATATTTGTATTAAAGCAAATGATAGAAAAATCATTGGAATACAATAAACCTGTTTACATTTTTTGAATTTAACCAAAGCATTTGATAGAATTCAGTTAAAAGACATAATAACCACATTAAAAATAAGAGAAATACCAAAACAACTTTCAAACTAATCGAGAATATATATACACAGATAAGTTCTATAGTAAATACAGAACCCTAACCCAGTTAGCCTAGTGGCTGTGCACTTTGCAACCATATGCCTAGGGAAGTAGTGTCCTAGGTTCGATTCCTGTCGGTGACGTGAAGAGCTGAAGGATCTTCCTCAGCCATAGCCAAGTTAGCCGGTCTTGGGCATGGACAGTAGGGTTTTTCCCCCCCAGTTTATCATGGGGTTTTTCATCCTGCAAAGCAGGCAAACCGGCCTTGAGAACTCAACACTACGGACATAGGATACACTGGGGTGTAGGGCTGACCACCTTATCCTGTGAATGTCTTGAGGTTCGATGATTAATAAAACCCTCGACTCTGCAAGGTAAAAGAGGGAAGAAGGAAGATGATAAATACAGAACAAGGACAGATAGAGGAAATTAAAATGAACAAAGGAATTGGACACCTTTACAAGAATTGGATCCAAGTTAAGTCCAATTTTATTTAATTTATTGATGGATGAAATAATTAAAACACAAAAAAAAAAATAAAACTGGATATGCTGATAACATCTTACTAGCAGAAAAGAAAGATGAAGATATCATCAGAAAAAACTAAAACCATGATAGTTGCTAGTGAACTCATAAGTTGTAAATTAGAAATCAAAGAGAAAATAATTGAAAAGTTAGTATGATGAAGTATTTAGGAATAGAGCTAAATAACTATGGAATTGCAGAAACAATAAAAGCCAGTAGATTATATGACTGTCTCGGCACTCTCATCTGTTGGAATAAGATATTTCTCAGGTAGTTCTTGGAATACCCAATTCATCGAATAGAGAAAAATGAAAGAGAGTGACATAGCTTTTATGACCACCTGCATTGGATTACAGGCCAGTTTATTATTTAATCTTGCCCTTGGGAACCATCTCCATTCTACCTACCTCTCCAGTGTTTAGCCTCTGACCCTCCTCCTTCACTCTACCTAAACACTGTCATGACTATAAAATCAGAAACATGTCTAATAAAAGAAGGTGTCTCTCGGTTCGCAAAAAATGTCAAAGTGTGTAAAAAGTTTTCTTTGTCCTTTTCAACAAACAACATAACTGAAATACAAAAAATTGAGAAAGTGCGAGCTTACAAATGTCGATGAAACATTGCTTTGATGGTTCACTTCACAAAAAAATGCTGGATTCTTAATAGATGGTTCAATCTTGAAAGGTCAAGTGGAAAAATTTGTTGAACAATTTGGACATGATGCTTTTACATATAACAATGATTGGCTGTATAATTGAAATCATGTTTATTATTGATTAGCATTTTTAATTTCAGAGAAATAAAGTGCTTAGTATTAAGTGTATATTAATGTAGACCATCAGTATATCCATACAGATGTTTTACAGAATTTTATTTGTATATTAGTGTAAACTTAAATTTCCTTTTCAGATTACTAGTTTCCATCGTTAGTGCATTTATATTATGTAGAAAAGCAAAACTGATTTGTCATTTATAAGTAGTCATGTAGTTAATATATTGTGTTTGTGTAGTGCTAACATTTTGTGAAGTGAATATAGAAGATTTGCCTGTTAGTTTGTCCAAAATAAGTGTTATAGTTTAATGTTTGTGTATGTTTAAAATATATAAATTGACAAGACTTACTTAGTTGACTGAAATGAATTTTTACCACTTTCAAGCAAAGCACCATGAAAATAATGTGTAATGGCAGCAGTTTCCCTTACTTCACAATTGAAGCAGAACCGGAAGTAATGTGTTCTAGAGCATTGTGAGTGTAAAGAACATGTTAACTAAGTAAACAGCTGAAGAGAGCTGTGTGTGTGTGTGTGTGTGAGAGAGAGAGAGAGAGATACAGATATGAGTGATATGGAAGAGTTTTTGGAACTAGGAAAAAGTTCCATTAGTAGTGGTCTTTTAGAAAGAAAGATGTTTTAAAAGTTATTTAGCTGTTATGTTACATAAGTAACTGGAATAAAAGTTGTTGAAGATAATTATGGGAACTTTGGAACTTGATAAATGAAGTTTCTCATATAAGAAGAGAAATGTTTATTGGATATTCAAGTTTTCATTAGTGAAGTAATGTTTTACTGGCTGTTTTGGAGAATACAATAATTTTTCCTTGAGAATTTTTCATCCAGGAAGAGAAAAGATTGTGAATCTTGAAGAATAAAGTGGAAAGGAGCAATACTTAGGTGGGATTTTTTTAGAAGCCACTAAAGAAGGAATATTAGACACTGTTCAAATTTGAAGCTTTTATTGCCAAGTCAGAACTTTTTGTATCTCTAAGAGTAGAAAATCTACATTTATTTCCAAGATAAAAGTAGGTTTCAGGAGAGGAAATGTTTCCTCCAAAAAAATAAAGAAACTTTCTTTGAAGAGAGGGCCAGACGCAGTTAAGAGACAATGTTCTTTTTAGCTGGTATAATTTTGAGCCCAAAAACCAGATAAAGTGTAATAATTACTGTCTGACAAAAGATGCGAAACCTCTTGACACCTCTGTCCATGGCAGAGTGCAAATCTATTCCGATAATAGGGTAATCAATGGTGAGTGTTTATTATTATATGTCAGAAAATTAGCTTTTCTTTTACGAAAATTTTAGAATTTAAAGTGGCTTGCACAACAGTTGGAAAATTTTATGTATAAAGTACATGATGTCGTGTGTTGGTGACAAATTTGTACATTGCCTTATTCCTTTCTCCCCCTTCAACATGAATTGACTCTTCTTGGCATTATGCCAGCCAAGGTTCTCACATCTGTGATCAGACAGTAGTTAATTATCTTCTTAGATTTTAAGTTGTAATTAAATTTCAAAATATTGTAAATTTCTTTTAACATGGTTTACTATTATTAAACTGTTTTTCATTTTTGTACTTTGCGTTTTTGTACGTTTATCAATCAGTGAACTTATTGTTGAAGTTTAAGATTGAAATTCGAGAAATGATAGCAAATTGTCATAGGCAAATCACATATATCTGGGATCTTACTTGTGTGCTTAGAATTCACTATAGAATCCACTCGGACACTATTTTTACAATTGGCACAGCAGACAAGATTTAATAGTTTAAAACTTATTCACAATGGTGCAATCCACAACAGGATTTAATAAATTAAACTTTTTACAAATAAAATAAAGTAGCTTTAAAATCTTCAGTAGTTTATATAAATAAGCATATTCTTACAAATAATATCTAGGTATGTAATTACATTATTTTTTCTCTCTCTTATATTTCTGTTTTTCTTTTCTTGAATTATTAAGAATTAAAAAAAAATAGTGGGAGATTTAACTGATCGCTTATATAGTGAGTGATGGTTATAACAAGGAACGTTTGTTGGTCTCCTTGTGCTTGCTATAATCAAATTTGACTGTATATATACAGGGTGGCCCATAAGTCACAAAGGAAAGGATTTAAGCATTTAATAACTTTTTTATTTATAATTATTTTTATTTATTTATTTATTTTTGTTATAATGAAACACAGAATCTGGAGATTTTTTTTATTAGTTGTGAAAAGCCTTCCATTTTCAGCTTCACAAAGATGGGCCCTTTCTAGACATGACAGCTGTTAAATGTTAAATGCAGTGCACTAATTTCTGCATGAATGTTCTTCAGCTGTGGAATATCTGAGGCTTGTTCACATATACCTTTTCCTTCAAGTAATCCCCATAGGAAGAAGTCTGGAGCTTTCAGGTCTGAAGAATGTGATGGCCTGTTACTTGCAGATCTTTGCAAAATTATTGCAGATAATCACAAAATTGCGTGATTTTGGTTCATTGTTGGTTTGTGAACTTTTGCGTGATTAATTTCTCAAAAGATCCTTCGAATACCTGAAAAAATAAAATGAAAAAATTAAAAATCAATAAAGTTATTTACATTTTAAACTCCTTCGTAGCTTACGAACCTATATGTTTAGTTGTTTTCCTGTTTAGTGTTTTCTAATGCTGTGATATCACTACTTGTTTCATTAAGCAATTGTTCAATGTAGTTACTCCAGATATTTTCAGTTTTCATATCACCTTTATCATCTTTGATTCCTTTTAGACTACTCATTCCTTCATTTCTAAGCTTTTTCAATACCCTCCAAACATTTTGACATTTTTCATGATATTTATCTGCTATATTCTTACTATGACACTTGTTTAGCTACTTTTTTTTTTCATGTTGCTTCATTTTCTTATATTTTCCTCTGTTTTCTCAGACCATATACTGACTTGCTTTCTAGGAACTTTCAATATGCTTTCTTCTTTTTCATGGCCACTTCCTAAGTCTATCATGAAGTTATAATTTTTCTCTCCCTAAAGACAACTTTACCACATCTCCTTGACTGAATCAATTAGTGTGTTCTTCAGAATTTGCTCAGAGTTTTCCAAGGTTTGCTTCTTGTTTTCAGGCGCTTTCATTTTTTTCTCCAATAATATTTGTATGCTTGAGTATGCTTCTCACTTCTGAAAGCTGCTTGCTCAGTTGAGATGGTGTTTGCACTCCTTAGTACTAAACTGCCTGAAGATAGATTTAAGTTCAAGTTCAGTCAGTGACTAGAGGAACTTTTTTTAAGCCTTTTTTCCAACTAGTTCCCGAGTTAGTTGATCTTTGGCATGGCCAAGCAGGTTTTTCATCCCGTAAACTCAAGAAAATTGACCGTAGAACCCACCTATTTCAGGCATTAAAAAATATTGTGGTAGAGTTATGGACCACGAGATGGCAGCACTTGTTGAGCTGTCTCTTCACTGTGGGCTGCTTAAATTAGTGATAGCCTTGGGCGAGCTATTTCTGATTGGCTACCAGTGGAGATTGAACTGCCTACTCAGTCTCCAAAAGTTAGATAGGGTTAAAACGACCTTGCCTACTCCCTATATGGGAATAAAATGCATTAGCTGATTTTTTTTTTTTTATATATAATATTCAATTTCATCCTGTTCAAAACCACCTCCTGTTTCTAATTCTCTGTATACTCTTGTGTTTTTAACCATCTTGAGGTATATTTGCCATCAACAATAACATAGTCAATGAGACTTTTTCTTTTGAATTTGCACACATCTTTTTTTTTTTTGGAATATGGTGTTGGTAATAACTAGTCTGTCCTGAACTGAAATCCAGCAAATATCTTCCATAATAATTAACTTTATTCATTTCTCCAAATTTTCTTAATGTTTTTATGTCTGTTATTCATTTCTTACTCTGCTGTTCAGATCTCCAACAAGGACCCACTTATCTTTCATCTGGTGACTTGAAAAATTCCTTCACTTATTGGAACCTTGTGTTTACATTTTGATGTTTGTTTCCCTGTCTCTACTAAAATTGCCTGCCATTTGAGAAAATTATCCTTATATTTGGTGTTGAATGCTATATCTACTCTTTTCCCTTGATCATTATTGCCTGAATATAACATCTTGTATTTGTTGCTTACAGAATCTCACCTGTTTTTGTCTTCTTTGTTTTGGTGACACCTATTATGTTGATCTGGTAATCCAGTTCTTCTGCTAGTTTTCCCTTTCTTTTCTTTTGGTGCTTTTTATGTTGATGCAAATCTTGAACTCTGCTTACGTTGAGTTGGGGTTTGCTCCAGTAGATGCAGCAGGGAAACACACTCTAACACTATAATCAGGTTCGATATTCTTTGACTGAGTTTATTCTGCTTAAGGAAGTTTTTTCATAACAGCTCAATAAATTCAGGTTCGTTCTTCTCATGAGTATTCACTGCTGCCTAATCAATGTTTGGATAATTAGTCACCCATGATGAGTAGGGTTTATTTGGCAATGCATTTCATTATCTCCAGCAACTGATCTCTTAGGTCTTGTTAGCAACACTCTACTATGTATTTGATCTTATTAGACTCCACTCACACCATATAGCTTCAAACTCACTGCTACATGGAGAATTGTTAGTAATATTGTAGTTGTAGCTTTTTATCCTAACTGGACCCAAATCATCTATCATTAGCATCTCATCCCTTTCTAAAAATACTTACCCTTTTATACTCAATACTAGTTAGTATATGTTTCTGAGAATCAGGTCTCAGTGATGGTAATGATCTGTATATATTATTTATTAAAGTAACAAACTCGACCTTTTTATTTCTGATACTCCTGGCATTTGTGTATGGACATATGTATATCCAATGCTTTTTTTTGTATACTCACCTCTGTAATCTGCATGAACCAGTCAAAAAATTTCATATCTAATGTTTCACTTATACACATATCCTTGCACATATTTAATAAATCCGAATCACACACAATCATCCCTTCATTGTATTCTCCTCCACAATTAAGCATATTCATATCATTAACACAGTTTAATAACTTAGCCATTCTCTCACATTCTCATCATTTCTCCCATCATAATCTAGTTTCCCCGACGTTCTTTATATTAGGTTGTAAAATCTGTCACGAAAAATTAAATTAATTAAAATTTTTTGAGTTTGATTTTACAGAGATTTCCACATATATAAAATATAATTTACGTTGTAAGAAAATGAATGTTAAATTTTACTAAATTTAATATTCATTAACATTTAACATTTTATTAAATTATAAAAGTGCACAAAAATAAGCTTTATTAAGTTGTATGTAAAACAAAGGAAGGAGGATTAGCAAAGATTATAATGATGACTGTGCATAAACAAACATTCGCAAGATCTTGGGAACATAAAAATATGAGCCCATGATATAATGTCGTGCACGGAGCCTGCTGATGTGACATCACTGTGCTGGTGGGTGATCCTGGCAACAATTATGTGGTTACATAGAATGAGACAAGATATTTGAGAGGGCTCTCAAAAATATAGAGAATAGAAAATTTAGAAGACTCTCATTGGTCACCCTATCGCTCCCCTTCCTGAGCTTTGGAGACTTCTGGTGCCAGTCCCTTTTAGTGGATGGAGTTCTGGTGGTGAAGGTGAGGCCTTATTTCGAAGGATCTCCAGCCTGATTGCAACTACATGCTCAGAGCGTATAGCTATCCATGGGCATAGCAGAAGACATCAGCCGTTCATTTCCTGTTTCCGATAGAGAAATCTACCTAAATTTCCCGGCAACTGCAAGAGTGAAGAACTGCCATATCATCCAGTCAACAGTTGTATTCCAGGAAAAGGTTGCAAGATTAAGCTAACCTAGCTGAAAAATTGTTCATGTTAACTGGACTGTATCTGTAAAGGCTACTGTAAGTAAGCATAAATTTTGTTAATGTTTTAAAGACTTACTGTTGGAATTTATGTATGTAATGAAAGTGCTTATAGGAAATTGTTAATAACTAGTTATATATAAATTGTTATGGTTTAAATTTTTTTTAGTTTTTTATTAAACAAATATAAATTTTGTATATAGAATGAATGGAGATTAGCTAAGTTAGCATATAAGGAGTAACTATATGTTAAATTTAGATGAGTCAACAATATAAAGGGTTAAGCAAGTGTTATGTAAGAGAAAGTTAATTGTATGTTGCACTTAATGTGTATATGACTAGGTTGAGAAAGAGATTTTCTCCCTCTTACATTGTGATTTACACTAAGATCAAAATAAAATCTTTTGTTTGTATAACTATCTTGCCTGATCTATTGCCAGTGCACTCTCTCCCGAAAAATTAGCGAACCTGTGAGCTTGTTTGATAAAAAATTGCCATGACTAGCTATAAGAGATTGTGTGTTAAAATTGATCTTGCCTATGTTCTACTTTAATTCTCAAGCTATATATATACAAATGAGTGCCAATTTGTACAAATAAATGAAACAAATAAATTTTTCTAATTGCATAGTGTGAGAGTTGGTAACCTGTTTATCATGGTAGACTAATAACAAAGGTCATTCACTAGCAGTGGGAACACAAAGATTATAAGGGATTAATAGAGAGGTCTATCTTAAGCAGATTATAGTTATGACTGAGTAAAGTACAAGTAAGTTAGGCCATAGGTGCAGGTGTAAAAGAATAACAAAGGCAGTTGATAGAAATACAAAGTTGATAATAGACGTAGAATATTAGAATGGTGCAGTTGACGTCAATTAAATTATAAACTAATATTATAATTTAACAAGGTCTCATACTAATAAATAATTTCTCTGACAGTAGCTATATTATAGCTACTTCCTTTACTTGATTCCTCTCACCTTGAATAAATTATCTTATATTTAAAAGGATAACACCAGCTATGTTGATTGGATATTTCTATAATTTTTCTGCTTGCTCCATCTCTTTTCTCCTTCATGCCTCTTACACATCCATCTTCAATCCTAAATTGTTCCAGTAGTTAACTTTTCACTGTTTACTCTTTTATAATGAAAGCAGACTTTTATATTACTGAGAAATTACCCCCAGCTGATATGTGATTATGTTGTATCATGAAAATGTTCGTTGTTTCAGAAAACAGACTGTTAAAGTCCCAGATTGCTGTCCTGTTCATTTATAATTCAAGTTGATACCTAATAAATACTACATTAGTTTGATTTTTTTTTTTTTTTTTTTTTGCTGCATCTGTGATGATGCAACATAAGTTATAAGTTGTTATAAATTTTAAGTTATAATATAGATTTAATAATTCACCTACATATCTGCGCTACTGCTAAGCAAACCTTATGAATTTGATGATCTAATAAAACTCAAAATAAATAGCAAATCACAGGTTCTCTTAGAAGAAACCCACTGAACATCAAAAGAGTAAGAATATAATCTGCTTACTGGTTTCAAATTGATAACCATGTTCAGCATAATTAAACAAATTGTAGGAGATTGTGGCATAATAAGATAGTTCCTTTTTTTTTTTTCATTTCTTTTTGACATTTTTGAGAGTTTCATCTTTTGTTCTAAATATCTAGATAAAGTAGCTCTTTTTCAACAATGATTGGATGGTGATTTTTGAGTGAAATGCTTTGAGGATAGAAAGTAGTTGCTGATTTTTAAAATTAATTGTAATAAAAACACAAATAGGATATTTGTGTATTTGAAACTACAAAAGAATTTGTATAGAAAATACATAAAATAGGTAAAGTTTAGAATATTTATATAATTTAATCTACATTTAGTAAATCAATTTTGTAAATATGCTATTTTTATTTAACTTAGTAAAAATAAAATTATAATAGTTATATAATTTATTTTTAGGTCTTAAGTGATGACACAAAAAGAAAGCAATATGATGAGTGGGGAAGCTCACCTGATTTTGGTCCCATTGGTAGTTCTGGTGCAGGATTCCAAGGTTTTCACTCATCAATTGATCCAGAGGAACTCTTTCGTAAAATATTTGGAGAATTTGGACTTCGTGGAACATTCCGTGATTTTGATTTTGCAGAAACACCATTTGGTTTTGGTGCCTCTAAAGAGGTAAATCTCTTTATATTACTAAATATAGATACATAAGAGGCAGTGGCAGCTCGTACATAAGCACTGCGACACTGCAGCACCCCCAAGGAAAAAATGAAAAAATTAAATTTTGTTTGTGTTTATAAATAATAACAATTCTTAAAACATTATATAAAGGCAATACATCTTAGAGGTTACAGCTTATGTTTTGACATTGATTGAATAGTTAATAATTGGAATTGTTCGATTAATGCTTTAGATTACGAAATGAATGCACTGTGATCTAATGCAGCATCAGAATTATGGCGTTCGGAAAATTACAGCTAGACTCGCCGATATTCATTTGCACTTATCATTGCATGTTACAATCAGTAATCATAATATGCATTGCTCGTTTGGGCAGTGTCGCTTACAGATAAATTGTATGCATACACATGTTATTTCTGTGAGATACGAAACTTTTCTTATTGGTGTTTATTCATGGTGAGGATGAAATATTTTGAATAAAGCAATTTTTTAATATGTAAATTTATTTATTAATAAATCGATTACTGATTAGGAAAAAAAGAATTTTTTTTTATTTTGTGTATGCAGCACCCCCACTTAAAATTTTCACTGGCCGCCACTGATAAGAGGCAAACATAACTATAAGCAAATAAAATACAAAATTCACTTCTGAACAAACCAAATTCATTCTTAGCTTTTCAAAGGACAAACATCTTCCTCTTTTTTATCCAGCAGTTCACAGAATTCCTTGCTGATGCAGTCTTATGGACAGATAGGTCATTCTGCTCAAATAAATCTGAAAGAACATGAAGATTACATCCAGCTTCATTATTCTGATGTCAAGTCTTGCCATTCACACAATATCTACTAGAGATAGGATTAATTGGAATAAGACTACATCATTCTAATCTGAACGTTATCCAATCTAGAATGATCAGGATAACATTCCCAATTTTGGGACATTATCTTGCTCACTACTTTTCATGATTCTATTTTATTAATTGATAATGTAGTGTCCTTTTCCTTGAATTTGCATAGTTACAGATCGAGCTCTCCTCAGCATTCAGTATCATGCTGTTTCACTTGTAATTCCATTTTATTTTATTTTTAATTGTTCATGTTGAAAAGTCTCAAAATGAATCTGAAAATTCTGCTCATGTTAAATATTTATTTTCAGCACAAGCAAATTCCCTATTTTATTTAATTATAGTTATAAAAGTTTTAAGTTTTAGTTATAAAAGTCAGAAGTAAACACTTGACCAAAGACTAGAGACTGCACATATGAGAGTCCTGAAATCTGTTCATGCCTCTAATCTCAAAAGATTAGAGGCGTGAACAGATGGCATCAATGGCAATATCATATTAAAAACGAGGATATTAAGAAAAAACTTGACAGTGTCAGCATCCAGAAATGCATTAGCAGAGCTTATCCCAAGTGGTATGATCACTTAAACAGAATGGGTGAGGAAAGATTGGCAAACAAGTGTTCTCTGCCAGGTTGGCAGGAAAACGACCAAGAGGAAGACCAAGATATAGGTTGATCGATACCGTACAATGTGCCTTAGATGATGGAAATATAAGATCTGATAATGATAATATTGGAGTGTTGACAAGTTACAGACTGATTTGGAGGAAAATTGTAGATAGGAAGTTAGTAATGATGTAAATTTTTCATGTAGTACTATCATATCCTGTACACCCCTTGAGGGTACATGTCAGGAATTTGATGATGATATAAAAATTTTATTTTCACACTAGTAATGTCTTATGCAAAAATTTAGCAAATTTTAATTCTTTGGATTATTGAAAGAGGACAGAAATAATAAACACAATGAGAAGAATAAATTTCAAAATAGATAACTAGTATACACCAATCTCTCTTTATACTAACTTCCTATTTTGAAATTTTCAGTATAATGAAACGTGTACTTTTAATAATTTCATTTTGGTTTAAAAAAAATGAATTTTTCCTGTACAAGCAAATATATCATAGCCAAGTAAATTTTATGAAGATCTACAACATTCATTACATCTGATCACTTCTAGAAGCAAATGATGTTACATTATATTGCGTGTTGTCATGGACAGCATCTTTGTTCCCCAACATAATTTAGATTGTGATCAAATGTGTCTAAGTAAATGAATTTTTTAACCTGTTCCAGTTTATTTCCTCAACTTCTAAGTTCTTCTCCAGGTTTTAAGTTTTCCTTATCTGTAAATATCATCTTCATATCTTTATATGATGTTAATTTTGACCATTCATAGTTATTTCCATGTTTTCTGGAATAGATTCTTTTACTAATTCTATGCATAAGTTAAACAAATATGATGAAACCAGACATCTCTGCATCACACCTCTCTCAACTGATATTTCAGAATTCATTTTAAAAATTTATGGAATTTACAACCGTGTTAAAAAAACTTTATTATCCCGACGTTTCAATCTTCACATGAAGATCATCATCTGGAACATACATCAATATACAAGACAAGCTGAGTTACGTTATTAACTGTAAGCTAAAGAAACAATGAAATATTGTTTCTTTAGCTAAAGAAACAATATTTCATTGTTTCTTGATGTATGTTTCATATTGATGTATGTTCCAGATGATCTTCATGTGAAGATTGAAACGTCGAGATAATAAAGTTTTTTAACACGGTTGTAAATTCCATAAATTTTTCAAATGTTATTAACTGTAAGCTAAAGAAATAATATTTCATTGTTTCTTTAGCTTACAGTTAATAATGTAACTCAGCTTGTCTTGTATATTGATGTATGCCCCAGATGATGATCTTGATCTGAAGATCGAAATGTCGGGATAATAAAAAAGATTTTTTAACACGGTTGTAAATTCCATAAATTTTTAAAATCAATGCTGATCACCGTGTAACTCTAAAAGAAAGGATATTTCAGAAGTTTCAACTGCTCCAAATTATATTGTTTGCCATAGTATTTTTATAGTACTGTAGGATGATATTGAGTAATTTTTTCCTCTTTTATTTTTTGTTCTAAATTTCAAACAAGTTATTTCTGTTTATTGAGTCAAATGCTTGCTAAAATAAAGTTTATAAAGCAGTAGTAACGATTTCTATTTTTTTTTTTTTTTTACCATGTCAATTCAGCTAATGGTAAAAGAGTATAGATTGCATCAATTTGTAGATTTCCCTCTCCTAAAAACATTCAAATTATTTTAATTCTAATAAGTAATTTATGGTGACTTAATGAGGCCATTGCTCTACAATTTGCAAATAACTGTATACAGCATTTTTTTTTTTTTTATGTATGCGAATTCTTCCCTATGTCCAGTCATTAGGAGTTTCTCCAACATTTATGATTTAGTTGAATAGCTGCACTAAATAATGCTTTGTGTTTCTCCTCTATACCTTCAGAACTCTCACTGTTTCATCTTTACCCAGAGCTTTGTTTAAATATGTCAGATTGCAGCATCTATTTTCATCTTTAATATTTTTGGGATCTCCCCACTTTTATGAAACTTTTTTTCATAATTTTTATTGTTAACATTCAAGCAATGCCAATCAAGGAAAAGAAGGAGTAGCCATAGTATTCAACACAAAATACGAGGCTAATCTTCTTGAATGGCAGGCAGTCTCAAGTAGAGTGATGTGGGCAAATATGAGAATGGAGAACTGGACAATGAGACTTATTTGTGCTTATGGTCCCACAGAAGGTTCTACTAAGGTAGAAGTGGAGGAATTTTTTGATGCTTTAGAAAAAGCAACTGACACAATGAAAAAGGAAAAGTTGGTCCTTGTTAGGGATCTAAATAGCAGAGTAGGAAATGATTGTCAGACATACAAAAATATTTTGGGAAAATTTGGAGAAAAGAGCAAACCTAATAATAATGGCAAATACCTGTTGGATTTCTGCTCAGGACATGGACTGGTTATTACTAACACCATGTTCCAACATAAAAATGTGCACAAATTCACATGGAGAGAAGAGGCAAGGAATAAGAAAAGTCTCATTGACTATGTTATTGTTGATAGTGATGTTTTCTCCCTGGTGCAGGACACCAGAGTGTACAGAGGATTTGATGGAAGCGATCACTATTTAGTCTTGAGCAGGATAAAATTGAATTTCATATTGAAAAGAATAACATGTAAGAAAGTTTTAAAGTGAATAAAAGTTGAGCAGCTCTCAGATGTGAACTATAGACTAACATACACAAAGATTATTGAAGAAAAAATGAAAGAGTTTGAGAACAGGAACCAAACCTTGGAGATTCAGTGGCAAGCCTTGAAGAAAATGCTGATTGATTCAGCCAGAGAGGCATGTGGTGAGGTTGTCTGCAAGGATAGAAAAATCAGGACTCCATCGTGGATACAGGAAGGTTAAAGAAGCAGTGAAGGAAAAGAAGAAATCATATCAAAAGTTCCTGGCAAATAAGTCAGCTTTTGCTCTTAGCGAATACAGAGAGAAATGTAAGAAAGTGAAACACTGTGTAAAACTAGCTAAACAAAAGTCATTGGAGGACTTTGGCAAGAACATAGAAAATAAATATCAAGAAGGTGGTAAGATATTCTGGAGGTTGTTTAAGAAGCTTAGAAATGGGGGAAAGAGTGCTGTAAAAGGAGTTAGAGATGATAAAGGTGACATGAAAACAGGAGAAAAAGATATCCTTCAAGTATGGAGTAATTACTTTGAAAAACTGCTAAATGAAACAAGCAGTGATGACAGCACAGTGGTAAAAAACACTGACCAGGCATGCAGTCAGGAATACATATCCATACTTGAAGTAGAAAAAGCCATCAAAGGCTTGAAATGTGGAAAGGCAGCAGGAGTAGATGATATTCGACCAGAAATGCTGAATTATGGTGGTATAAAAGTCTTACAGTGGTTGCACCGCATAGTTCAGAAAGCCTGGACAGAGGGACGAATTCCCGATGATTGGAGTAGAGCTCTAATAGTGCTCATGTATAAAAAGGGAAATACAACTGAATGTGAGAATTACAGAGGTATTTCCCTACTGAGTGTTCCTGGCAAGATCTATGCAAGTATACTTGAGAAACGGTTGAGAAGAATTGTGGAAGAAAAACTGGATTCAGGCCAAATGGAGGCTGTCAGGATCAGATCTTCACTTTACGACAAATAGTTGAGAAATCATGGGAATATAACAAAGATCTGTATTTAAGTTTTGTCGATCTGGAAAAGGCATATGACAAGGTGCCAAGAGAGAAGCTATTCAATACGCTACAGTTATATGGTGGCAATGGGGCATTATATCAAGCAATACTTCATCTGTATTTGAGATGTAAGCCGGCAGTTAGAATTGAAGGATGTACAGGAAGATGGTTTAATGTTAAATCTGGTGTGAGACAAGGATGTACATTATTCCCTCTGTTATTCATTATCTATATGGATCACATTATGAAGGAAAGTGGTATTAAACATGATATCAGAATTGGAGATGTTAATGTCAGGTCTTTGCTTTATGCGGACAATGTTATACTTCTAAATAAATCTACTACAAGTTTGCAAGATTCCCTGACTAAATTGAATAACTTTTGTAATAGATATGGTATGAAGGTCAGCATTAAAAAGACAATGAAAATAGGCAGAATCATTGAAAATGTCAACTGTGTTGTGAATGGAGAACCTGTGGAACAGTGTTTAAACAGGTTTAAAAATAATGGATCTGAGAGTTGGGTCAGAAGTAAAACACCTGACCAAAGACTAGAGACCGCAGATATGAGAGTCTTGAGAAAGATTAGAGGCTTGAACAGATGTCATCAATGGCAATATCATATTAAAAACGAGGATATTAGGATAGAACTTGACATTGTCAGCATCCAGGAATGCGTTAGCAGAGCTAATCTCAGGTGGTATGGTCACTTAAACAGAATGGGCGAGGAAAGATTGGCAAAACAAGTGTTCTCTGCTGGGTTGGCAGGAAAACGACCCAGAGGAAGACCAAGATATAGGTGGATTGATACGGTACAAAGTGCCTTAGGCGATAGAAATATAAGATCTGATAGTGATAATATCGGAGTCTTGACAAGTAATAGACTGATTTGGAGGAAAATTTGTAGATAGGAAGTTAGTAATGATGTAAATTTTTCATGTAGCACTATCATATCCTGTACACCCCCTTGAGGGTACATGTCAGGAATTTGATGATGATGATGATGAACTTATGCAAAAATTTGTTTAAAATAGTCCATCCAGATTTCAGATTTTTTTTTTTTTTGACTTCACTAGTTGTATTGCCACTTTTATCTTTCCTTTTGAGTATAGGTTTGTGTGTTTTCGAAAGTTCTCTTATTGTGCTACTGTATATTAATTTTGTATTATGATGGATAGCTGTGTTGTGACATATATCTGTTTTTTGATTTATATGATTTCATCTTTCTTCTGTACATTTAAATGTAATTTTATTTTTTAACTGCTTGTGGTTTTTTTATCATTTCAGTGGATATCATATGTATCATGTATTCAGTATCATATATATATATATATATATATATATATATATATATATACAGGGTGTTCGGGATAAATTTGACATATTTATAATTAATTATATTTTTCCGTAAGTTACATGTATTAACACACACTTCTCTTCATTTAAAAGTTTGGACCCTTCTTCATTCATATACAAGATGTCAGAAAGGATGGATAGCTGGAACCCACCTGAATCATGGAAGAGAATAACTTGTATCATGATGATTCGTGCCCGCCATCAAAATAAGGATATTACGACTGCTGCCCAATGCTCCCTGAATACAGTAAAAACAATCAGGCATGAACTAGAGACTTGCAATGGTGACTACGAGGATGTAGCAAGAAGAAAGATCCCTAGCAGACGATCTGATTGCGTTCTTCATACAGCAGAATTCCTCGCAAATCTGCAGGAACAGGTGTTGAAGAACCCTGGCATTGGAATTCGGGCTTTGTTCGTGGAGTTGCTAACTGTAGTCAAGCCCTGGATAACAAGGGTAGCCAATGGTAGGCCGTATGTATGGCAGCAGGATTCGGCCCCTTGCCACACCTCTGGGAAAAGTCAAAAATGGTTGTCTGAAAATTCCTACGACTTCACCAGTCCAAATGTTTGGCCTCCAAACTCCCCAGACCTTAACCCCATGGATTATTTTGTATGGGGCGCAGTTGAAAAAGACACCAATCGCACTTCCAGTAATACAAAAGCCCAGTTAATGGATAAAATTAAAACAGTTTTTGCGGCCCTTCCCAGGGAGACTGTAGCATCAGCTTGTTCGAGGTTCCGAAGCAGAATTGAAGCTGTGATCGATGCTAATGGTGGTTATTTTGAGTAAATCTTGTTGATAGTATTGTAATTAACTCTGCCTGTAATGTTTTTTGTCAATTCATTAAATTTAATAGATACAAAGAAGATTTTCTTTTTCCTTACGAAACTGTCAAATTTATCCCGAACACCCTGTATATATGTTCAGCATCATATGTGTTCTGAGGAAAATATTTTTCTTTTATCTTTTTCTTTTGATGCCGTGGATCTATTATTTCAGTAGTAAGCCAATTATTATTAGTTTTATTGCATTCAAGTATTACATTTTTTTTTTTTTTAATTCTTCTGATTTTTAATTTTTAATTATGTTTTCAAGAGCTATGACTCCCATTTTATAATTAATTTGAAGTGCTAGTAATTTCCAATCCCT
The DNA here is from genome assembly GCF_054136105.1 of Typopeltis vanoorti. Taxonomy (NCBI): domain Eukaryota; kingdom Metazoa; phylum Arthropoda; class Arachnida; order Uropygi; family Thelyphonidae; genus Typopeltis; species Typopeltis vanoorti. The sequence goes on from NC_143561.1 coordinate 49,852,813, forward strand.
GTTGTCTTACAAAATTCAATTACTTTTATCACCTCTTTCATTTCTTCATCAATCCCAAATTTCCTCATTATTTCTTCCATGTCCTCAGAATACTTGCTTGTTTTTGCATTCAAGTCTTCCATTACTATCATTATATCTTTTCTGTTGGTGTTTTCTGTTTTTTATTACCAATTTCTATTTGTAGATTGGAGAGAAATTTCTTTTTTCATCTCTGTGAGAGTAATCTTGGTGAATAAACTTGTTAGAAAGTTTTGAAAAAATAATAAAATGTTATCTTAGTATTTTTTTTTTCTTTTGTCTTTAACCTTAGTGAGATCATGTTGTTTATTATTTTAACGGTATAATAGAACACAGAAACTAAGTAAATAATTAATTTATTAACTTGATGCTGATATTTCGCTGGTATTATAACCAGCATCTTCAGAGCACAAAAACACTGTTTGTCACAATACGCGAGACTAAAACAACATGGTGTACTTAAACAAAATTGTAGCAGCAACACAAAGACTAGAGTCCTGGTTTTGGCGCCCTCTATCTGAAAAAAAAAAAAAAAAAAAAAAAAAAAAACGCTATCATATATTACTAGAGTCCTAGAAAAGTGCTAGTTTTTTCTTAATATGACTGTCTCCCAGATCTTCGGCAAGTTAATACAGTCATATTTGTTGAGATTTGGAGTGTGTTTTAGGGCTTCTGTCGCCTCTAAGAACAATCTCTGTGATTTATATGGGTTTCTGTGTAGTACTTTTGTGTTTTTCCAGTTGATCCTGTGTGCAGGGGTTTCCAGAGCATGGTCTGCTAGGCCCGACTTCCCATAATGATAATTCCGGACATATCGTTTATGTTCGCTGATGCGGATATTCACAGTACTTCCTGTTTGACCATAGTAGGCTTGATTGCATGAGCAGGGTACTTGGTAGACTCCTGGATGTGATAAAGGAGGAATGCTGTCCTTGGGTGAGCGGATGAGGGTGGCTAATTTGCTACATGGTCTGAATGTAGTGCGTAGTTTATGTTTATTGAGAATTCTTGAGATCTTTTCGGATGTGCCTTTAATGTAAGGGATGGTGACTGTTTTGTTGTAGTTCTCTGTGGTGGATGGTGGGAGGGGTTTCTTAGGAGTGTTTAGTATTTTGTTTATTTTTTGTGGATTGTAGCCGTTGGCCAAGAAGGTTAATTATTTACTTAGTTTCTGTGTTCTATTATACCGTTAAAATAATAAACAACATGTTCGACGAACACATAAGTCTGTCCACACGCTTAGTGAGATTAATCTTGAAGATACTGTAATAATTTCTGTTATTGAATTTAAAAGTTGATTTTTTACTATGATTGCTGTTTGTTCTCTATGTACTCCATCTTTTCTTCCTAAGTTAAATATTCTTGCATTTTGGATATTAACATATCCTTTGTCTGTCCTGTATGTCTCTGACATATACCTACTATGCTCTACTTAAATTTTTTTAAATTCCTTTTCTATCCATTTAAGTTTTTCAGTTTTAAATATTCTAACATTGATCATTGACATAGTTGAGCATTCTTCACAGATTGCTTCACATACTTCTCATCTACTTTAAGTGATCAATCCCTAGTTTCTATATCAGTTTGAAGACTTTTTTTCAGGCTGACTCGCATGTTTGCTTTCAGATTATAACAAACTATATGGGGAGAATTCTAGGATTATGTTTCAAGATGATGCTAAAATATGTGGGTCAGGAATTATTTGGTATTTCTTAGCTGCAGAACTTGTTTATATTAACTTCTTACTGACCAATCAGATGGACCGGCCACTACCTCATCCTGCTATCTATGTTGGTGACTTCAACTCTCATCACACCATGTGGGGCAATTTCTCTAAACCGGGACAGTAATAATCTAGTTAACTGGATGGATGCATATAACCTGTATTTCATTTATGATGCCAAGCAGGAAGGCACTCTCCACTCAGCCAGATGGAGCAGAACCTACACCCCAGATCTGTGCATAGTCTCTAAAGACTCTGAAGACCACCCTCTGCCACCAACCAGAACCATCCTCAACAGATTCCCCAATAGTCAGCATTGTCCTACACTAATAGAGACAGGCACATCAATCCCAGTCATCAGTGGAACAGCAATTGCTAGATTGAACCTTCGCAGGTCCAACTGGAATGCATTTCAGAAACAAATCGAGCAAACCATTAGAGCAATTCCACCCACCCCTAATTGCTATCCAAGATTTGTTAAACTAATCAAAACTGCAGCCAAAGCCTCTATTCCTAGAGGCTACAGAAAACAATACAGCCCATGCTGGAGTAGAGAAACTGAGGAACTATTAGCCAAATATAAAGAGACTGAAGACCCAACTGTTGCTAAGGGGCTCATAGCAATGCTAGATAAAAACAGAAAGGAAAGATGGATCTCAACCATCCATGAAATCGATTTCACCACATCTAGCCAGAAAAGCTGGTCACTTCTGAGAAAATTAGGAGGGGCAGAACCAACAACACACAAAACAACAGAGATAACTCCTGATCAAATGGCTAATCATTTACTGAAAACCTCCAAGTTACGTCCCAGCTCTATCAGGAAAATTACTGTGCAGTCTTCCATCAGACAAATCCTGAAGATGGACCCCAAGCTTCCTGAACTTGTACACCCAGTATCTCGGGAAGAGGTACAGGTAGCCTTAAAACTCACCAAGAATGGCAAGGCTGCAGGAGTGGATAGTATTCTACCTGAGTTTCTAAAACATCTCAGTCAACAAGGCCAAACATGGCTGGCCACACTTTTCTCAAAAATTATAATGACTAGAAAACTACCAAATCTGTGGCGGGAAGCCAAAATAATTGCCATGCCCAAACCAGGGAAAGATCAAAATGATGTCAAAAATCTACGACCTATCTCCTTGCTTTGCTCCGCCTTTAAGCTCTTTGAAAGAATTATCCTTAAAAGAATTTCACCACTCATTGAAAGAGCACTCCCGATTGAACAAGCTGGCTTCAGGCTGGAAAGAAGTTGCTGTGACAAGGTCCTGGCTCTGACAACACAGATTGAAGCAGGCTTCCAGAAGGAACTTAAATCCAGAGCCACTTTCATTGACCTAACATCAGCTTATGACACAGCCTGGATCAGGGGGCCTCCTCCTCCTCCTAAAGCTAGGAAATATTATAAGGTGCAGCTTTTTGAATCCATTCTCTCCAACAGAAAGATCCGGGTCCATATTATTGGAAAGAAAAAAAAAAAGCAGGTCCAGATTCCTTCACATTGGTCTCCCGCAGGGCTCTGTGTTATTCCCCTTTATTCGTTAACATTTATGTGTATGACTTTCCACATACCAGCTCAAGCAAGTATATATGCTGATGATCTAGCGATCCTACATCAATCTACCTCCTTTGCCAACCTGGAATCAACCTTGAACACAGACTTGAACATCCTGAAAGAGTACTTCAAGCAGTGGTACTTGAAGCCAAATCTAACAAAAACTGTGTCCACAGTATTTCACCTGAACAATGGAGAGGCGAATCAACACCTCAACCTTTCTTTCTTTCTGTGGAAAAATGGTAGAACACGAGCCTCATTCAAAATACCTTGGAGTGAGCCTGGACAGAAGCCTTACCTATAAAAGGCACATCACCAACCTGTCCAACAAAATTAAAATGAGAAACAATATCATTTCAAAGCTTGCTATAATAACCTGGGGTTGTGGTGCAGAAGTCTTAAGGTCATCTGCACTAGCCCTCGTGTTATCTGCAGCAGAATATTGTGCCCCTGTCTGGGAAAAAAGTGCGCACACACACACACACTAACATTATAGACACCCAGCTAAACTCTGCCATGCGCACAGTTAGTGGGACAGTGAGAAGCACCCCCCTCTCTCTCTCTCTCTCCTGGCTGCCTGTCCTATCTAACATTGCTCACCAAACATATGGAGAAGACAAGCCTCGATTAAAGAATGCAATAAAGCAATGAGCAACCCACTCCTGGCCCCTGTACCAGACTCTCATAAATCCACCTAGTCTTCGCCTAAAATCTAGAAAGCCTTTCTGGTCCATGGACGAACTCTCTTCAGCTGCCCTGCCATCAACACCTGACATGTGGAGATGATATTGGTCCAACAAACAGCTTCCTGGTAGAAGATACCTGTGCTCTGCAGCCTAGGAAGATTTGGTCATCAATCAACAGGATCAGAACTAACCATGGGCAGATGTGGCTACCTCCTACATAAATGGAGGCTGTTAGACCACCCTTATTGTGATTGTTCTCCCGTGGCTCAGACGATTACTCATATTGTGAACGACTACCCAATGTGCCAATTTCACGGTGTGGTCTACAGGACATCCACAAGGTGACGGATGAGGCCTTGGATTGGCTTTCCAGACTGGACATTTACCTGTAGCTGTTCTCTATTCCTTTTTCCATAAGAATAAATAAATAAACTGACCAATGTCTACTACACATGGAAATTAATAAAGCTATTTTCATAATTTATTTTTCAATTTTTAGGTTGCTGTTTGTGAAAACAGCATTTATACTTGCAATTCAGCAACTTCTTATCCCTAAAGCTGTTGTCATTACTCACCACCAGTTGATCACCTACTAATCTTGTCGCACTGCTCTAACATCAATGTTATATACTTTTGTACTAACACCAGACAAGAACCTTTCAGTTTTTGTCCCCCCCCCCCCTCTTAAAACCTATAGTAGATGCCACTTATGCCCCATACTACAAATTGTCAAAACAGCCACAAACTCTACCCAATTTAAAACTGTGATTGAAAATCTAACTTTAAATAATAGATATATTGGTAAGCTTTGACATCACCTCACTGTTTACCAATATTCCCCTGAATGATACTTTTAACACTCTTAAAAAATGTTTTTCCTTATTATATCTTAGATGTCTTTAAATCCTACGTCATCAAATGGAGGCAACAGTTGGATCATAGACTACAAACAAACCAAACTAGTGCAAAAATCAAGTGACGCCATTAGAAGCCACAGGAGACTAGTATGCAGGTACTGCATAGGAAACGGACAAGAACCCTTGCAGTCAAATCCATTCCCCCACTTCACCAACAACCGTGGCCTCAACTCCAACCTTAATAGTAACCACTACCATCTGCAGTCCACCAAACCCCACGTACTCTTTTTAACAGAAACTCAAATCTCCCCTTCCCCCAGCACTATTAATTTTAATTTCTGAGCTCCTTAAAAGTTGATTTTCTCCTAACAGTGAAATTATCCTCCTAGGTGATTTTAATGATCATAACACCAACTGGCTTTCCTCTTCAAGTTGTACAGATACTGCAGGCAGAGATGCTGAAACATTTGCCATCACTAACAACCTTACACAAATTGTTCACAAGCCGAACAGAATACCAGATAACCCAAAGCACTTCCCAAATACCCTACGTCTCTTCCTTACCAACAACCCTTCTAAATATGCAGTGAATGTAGTGAGTCCCCCCCCCTCCCCACCAGGTAATTCTGACTACAACTAGTGTTCATCTTCTCCCCCATGCAACAACGCTTACACAGTCACTCCCACACAAGAGTAGTTTGGCATTATAACAGTGGCAAATGGGACAGCCTCCGAGACTAATATGCTTCATTCCCGTGGTTGGGCTATTGTTTCCAGTCTTCCAAACCCAAACATATCACCAAAGCAATCCTCACTGGCATAAAAACATATATTCTCCACACTTCTCTGAATTGCTGTCCCTTATCTAAAAGATGTGCCAAGGCTGTACAAATGAAAAATCAGGCATACCACAACTGGCTCAAATCAAGAACCATCCTCCTTCACTGCCTATACTGAAGCCCTAAACAGATGCAAGAAAATTATCAATGCTTCCAAAACAGGATTTGAACAGATAAAAAGCAGAAAATTTGAAACCTGTCCAAACAGCAGCCACGCCTTTTGGTCTCTTGCCAAAGCAATTTGGTCATAACTTTTGCTCTACACTATTCCCACCCCTATCATACCCAGATGGCTCAATTGCAATATCATCCACAGAAAAAACTAATCTCTTGGCTTCACACTTGGTCTCCAATGCAGGCATAACTGACAATGGCAAACACCCTTCAGTCATTCCAACTGCCCAACATACAATGCTCCACTTTTTTCCTTTTGCCAGAAAGAGATCATAAACCTATTGTCTAAATTAGACACAAAAAAGTCTCCTGGCCCTGATGGCATTCCTCCAATTGTCCTTAAGGGCTGCATCAGAACTGACTCCTATCCTATGCTGTCTGTACATACTCTCTTACACCACTGGTATATCCTAAAGCCTGGAAATTGGAATCAACCCATTCCTAAAAAGGGTGACAAATTGCTGCCATCTAACTATCCCCCCCCCATCTCACTCACCTCAGTCCTATCTAAAGTGATGGAGAAAACCATCAATTTTCAACTCCTACTCTACCTTGAAGGTACCCAGCTATTAAGCGACCACCAGTATGGATTCCATCGATGCCGATCAACGGGAGATCTACTCTCATATATCGCCCATCTCTGGACAAATGCCATGGAGAAATTTGGCAAATCCCAAGTGGTTGCACTTGATATCTCTAAAGACTTTGACCAGGTCTGGCACAAAGACTTACTAAGCAAACTCCTATTGTTTGGACTGTCTCAAGACTTCTGCAGATGGATTGCCAACTTTCTGTCTGGATGTACACTATGTGTGATGGTATATGGTTCCCTATCCTCACCATCCAGCTAATGCTGGGGGTCCCACAAGGTTCAGTTCTCTCACACCTTCTGTATATCAATGACCTACTTCAGTTGACCTCCAACCCAATACACAGTTTTGCAGATGACAATACATTGCACTCCTCCTTTTCATTTGTCTAACTGACAAATGAAAGGGAGGAGTGCAACAGACCCACCACTGCCCTTAATTCTGACCTCCAAGCTATCCTCCAATGGGACTCAGATAACTTTCAACACTAGTAAAACCCAGTTTTGTCTTATTTCTCACAAAAAAGAACCATCCTTTTCTCCCAGTATTATTTTTGAGAATACTCAAATTCCCAGACAAAATGAGATTTCTCTTCTCGGAATTACCCTGACATCAGGCCTCTCCTGGCATAAACACATCACAACCATTGCATTCTCAGCTTCCAAAAAACTAGGATTTCTATTTTGCTCAAGATGTTACTTCACCTTAAACAGCTGTCCTTATACAAATCACAAATCCACCCAGCTATCAAAAACTGTTCTCACATTTAGAGTGGGGGCTCCTAAAAGCTTCCTCAAAATGCTTGACTCAATACAGAGGAGAGCAATTCAACTGATAAATGACCCATCTCTTACCAACTCACTCTCCTCACTTTCAAATAGATGTTTGGTCTCTGCAATTTGTATATTCTATAAATATTTCCTTAGGAAATGTTCATCTGAAACAGCATCGACGTTCCTCCCCCCCCCCCCACACACACTCTGTACTAAGCCCATTGGAATACATACAGCTACTGCCCAATGTCCTTTCACAGTACACCTTTTCCTCCTCCTTCATCCCTGCTACTACTGTACTATGGAACAGTCTTCCCCCCAGATGTATTTCCCAAGGAATACAATATATAGGCTTTTAAATCAAATGTCAACAAGTTTCTCCCTTCCCAGCCCACTACCCATATACGGTACTAACGTACTATAGGTTGATCAACCAACCAACCTCTCGTGTATGGGCCCAACATAAAAAATAAAATAAAATAAAAACATTCTGGATATTTGTCTTGGAGGAACAAAATTTATAAAGAGATAGAGGAAACTGCTATGGGTTCCCCCATTTGCCAATTTTTACATGGAAAATTTTGAAAAATGAACCATAGACTCATCCCTTCTCAAGTCTTTTATCTGGCTAAAATATGTAGATGATGTGTTCTTTATTTGGCCTCATGTCCCAGACACATTATACTCCTTCCTCAGTCACCTCAGTAGTCTATATTCAAGAATCCAATTTATAATGGAAAAGGAAAATAACAATAGTTCACCCTTCCTAGACACTTTAGTGACATACCTTTTGAATGGCAGTCTCTCCTTCACTGTATACATAAAACTCACTCACACAAGCAGATACATTCACAAACTCTCCCACCCCTCTCAAGAGTATGGCATTATTATAACTAACCAATAGAGCTTATAATCTTTGTTCCAGTGGAACCTCTCTTTCAACAGAACTCAGTACATACACAACACCTTCCTATCTAATGGCTACAGTTCATACAGAATTAAAAAAATAATCAGTCCTCCCCTCCCCAATCTGCAGCCATCCCTACAGAAGGATTTCAGAAATGCCGTCACCATCCCCTACATCTGGGGTACATCAGAAAAAAATTACAACCTCTACACAGCTTTTAAGTCTTGCCAGAAACTTGCTACCCTTATCTGTTCTACCAAAGATAAACTCCATCCTCACTCAGTGCCTGGAGTATATAAAGTACCCTGTTCCTGCGAGTTTGCACACTATGGACAGACAGGGTAGATCAGCCTCCATTCGTTTAGATGAACAAAAAACTTACATACACCTACAATCATAACTACAATCAAATATGGTCTTGTGGACCATGTATTGGATACCACTCACAGGACCTGGAAGAAAAACCATCATGTTACATCACGGTAAATTTAAGAAAGAAAGATTGTTTTTGGAATCTTCAGTGGCACTCAGAAATCAGAAATCATCCAAATTTAAACAAATACGGCTGAAAGAAATTTCCCGAAATTTGGGAAACATTAATCCTTGGAGATCCCAATTTACAACCTAGGCCTCCTACAAACACCCATGGAGGGTGCACCACCTAGATAGGACTCTAGATTTATAGCCATGTGTTTCATTCAGTAGTGTGTTACAATTGTTAGTTGATAATCCCTGAAGATGTCTCAGTGACTGAGACGAAATATTGGAAGCATTAAAAATAGTTTTTAATCTTTCTTAGGGCTGTCAATACTCCATTAAACCTCCAACAACTATTTAAAGAGATCCATAACTAATGTTCATGGAGTAGTACCTTATCCATTAAACTCAGCTTTATTTTATTGTGAATGGCCACACATCAAGATTAGAATTTACAACATAACTTCACAGCAAGTCATGAGAAATGGTCCTGCCTCCCAGTATTAGCTGAGATGATTAGATATTTTCATTCTTATGTATAAAATGCCATATTATTTAAACTTTTTGTGTAGTAAAGTGGTATGACACCATGCTTCTCTTCCAAAAAGAGTATCAACATATATACATATGTTCATCAAATTTTAACTATTATAGTAAAACCATAAATTTACCAGCTTTTGAGTTTTTACAGAGTAGTTTTGCATTTTCTTAGCAACCTTTATAAATTTTTTTCCATGTTTTTATATGCCATAGAAGATGACATGTATTTTTAATTTACCACTCAGTGTTAAAGAAAGTTGTGATATGCACAATTTTTGTCTTGTATACCATTTGGAAGAAATTATTTTTATTGCATGACACCTCTAAAAACTTATTGTGGGATGGCTTTCCAATCCACACAACTTACCATCGTATTTATTTAATAATCTTCATCTATATGCAAGGCACTACCCATGATCTATGAAGTGTATAAATTGCATGTATATGTTCTCTTGGCTTTTGTCTGTATGCAGGATTAAAAAAAAAAAAAAAAAAAAAAAAATTCTGGGAGGAAAACCCCTGCTACTTCCATATGAGATTTGCTTATTCATCTTCAGTTGATGAAGCTCATATAAAGATACATCTTGTCATGACAAAAATTGAACTCCAGTCTTTTCCATTTGAAGGGTGCAATGCCCTGTTGTGTGACAGAGAAAATGATATAAGAAATAATGAAATTTAGTTATTATTTTTACAGCTCATTAGATCATGGAGAGGATGTTGCGAGTGGGAACACTGAATGTTGGAAGCATGACTGGAAGGGGAAGAGAGGTGACAAACATGATGAGGAAGAGGAAGTTGGACATTTTATGTGTGCAGGAGACAAGGTGGAAGGGGGAAAAGGCGAAGGAACTGGGAGATGGGTATAAATTGTTCTACTCTGTAGCAGAATAAAGAGGGCAAAATGTGGCAGAATGAAGGGTGAAGTACTGGAAATGGGTAGAAGGAACGACAGGATCATGCAAATGAAATTGGGTCTTGGAGAAGAGCAAGTGGTCGTCTTATGTGTATATATATGCTCCACAAGTTGGCTGTACAGAAGAGGAGAAAGATGAGTTCTGGAATGTGTTAGATGAAGAAATGAGGGAACTGGAAGAAAACGAGATGGTGAGTGTCAGAGAAGACTTGAACGGGCACGTAGGGAGACAGAATAGAGAGAGACTGTGAAAGGGTGCATGGTGGCCATGGAGTGGGAATGATGAACCAGGAAGGAGAGAGGATTGTGGATTTTGCAGTAGCATTTGATCTGGCAATTGTGAACTCGTTTTTCTACAAGAGGGAAGAACATTTGATAACATTTAGAAGTGATAACAACAGTTCAAAAATTGACTACATTTTGAATAGAAGAAAACATCTTAAGGCTGTGACAAATTAAGGTAATTCCAACAGATCAAGTGGCACAGCAACACTGACTGCTGTGCGCAGACTTTAAAATAAGATCGAATATAAGAACCTCTGGAAGCCATGGGATGAAGACAACTAAGTGGTTTCGCATAAAAGAAGAGAGTGTGAGGAATCGTTTTAAGGAGAGGGTGTTAGAGAGGATTTTGGATCGACCGGAAAGTGTACAAGATTGGTGTAAACATAATTCAAAAGTAATCCTGAGCTGTGCAATCGAGGTGCTTGGTGAGATATCTGGAAAGATTAGAGAGCAGAAGGAGGGTTGCTGGTGGAATAATGTACAAGAAGCAATGAAAGCTAAGAGGAAGGCAAAGCAGAAGTGGAATGAGTCAAGAGTGGAAGAGGACAGAGAGGTGTACAGAGAGAGAAAGCAAGAAGCCAAGAGAGTTGTGGCAAAGGCCATGGCATATCAAGATCTGTATGATCAATTAGAAACAAAGGAAGGACAGAGAAAAATTTACCAACTAGCAAAATGTAGAAATAAAGCAGCAAAGGACATCTTACATGTGAGGCAGATCAAAGATGCTGAAGGAAGAGTATTATGGAGGGAAGTGGACGTAAGAAACAGATGGAGAATATACTTCGAGGGACTTTTGAATGAGGAAAATGCAAGGACTCACAGAAAAGATGGGATGGTGCAGAACATCAGTAGAGTGGAAGTGAAGGAGGCCATGAGGAGGATGAAGAATGGAAAATCGGTGGGTCCAGACAGGATCCCAGTGGAGGCATGGAAGGCACTGGGGGAAGAGGGACCTGCTGTGGGACCTGTTCATGAAAGTTTGCCAACAGGAAAATATACCCGAGAAATGGAGGTAAAGTACTCTTGTCCCCATATACAAGGGTAAAGGGGATGCACAAGACTGTAAGAATTACAGAGGAATAAAGTTGATGTCCCACACAATGAAAATCCTAGAAAGGGTTCTTGATGGAAGATTGAGGAAGGAGGTGTAGATTGCAAAGGAACAATTTGGCTTCATACCTGGTAGATCAATGACAGATGCTATCTTTGGGTTATAGCAGATGATAGAAAAGTTCCGAGAGAAACAATGGGAGCTACATCTGGTGTTTATTGATCTGGAGAAAGCATACAATAGAGTGCCAAGGAAAGAAGTCTGGAGGTGTCTGAGGGAGAAGAAGGTTCTGGAGAAATATGTCAGGTTGGTGCAGGAGATGTACAGAAATGTGAAGACAAGTGTTCGGACCTGTCTGGGACAGACAAAAAGTTTTCAAGTAACAGTTGGCTTGCATCAAGGGTCATTAAGTCCATTTCTGTTCAATATTGTGATGGAGGAGGTGAGAGAAGACATGCCTTGGACAATGTTGTATGCAGATGACATCTTGCTGTGTGCAGATTCAAGAGAAGTGGCAGCTAAACTGGAAAGATGGAGGAAAGTACTAGAAGAGAGAGGTATGAGAGAAGTAAGACAAAGTATGTGTTGCAAAGTGGATGGTGGCCAGGAGACAGATCTGGAGCTGGAAGAAAATGTCATCAGGAAGGTGAGGAACTTTAGATACTTAGTCTAAAGTTCCATGATGAGAAGGGAGGACAAATATGTGGGAAGAAAGGTCATGCAGATGGATGTGCAATAGATATGGTATGAAGGTCAGCAATAAAAAGACAAAGACAATGAAAATAGGCAGAATCATTGAAAATGTCAACTGTGTTGTGAATGGAGAACCTGTGGAACAAGTAAAACATTTCAGCTACTTAGGCACAATTTTTACTGAAGATGGTAAACTAAATATAGAAATAGACAACAGAATCAGCAAAGCTGGTATCGTGGGAAGTCAATTGAATAAATTCATATGGAATAAGAAAGAAATTAGTCGGAACACTAAATTAGCTGTATACAAGACAGTGTTCAAACCAATTTTAACTTATGGATCTGAGAGCTGGGTCAGAAGTAAAACACTTGACCAAAGACTAGAGACCGCAGATATGAGAGTCCTGAGAAAGATTATAGGTGTGAACAGATGGCATCAATGGCAATATCATATTAAAAATGAGGATATTAGGAAAGAACTTGACATTGTCAGCATCCAGGAATGCGTTAGCAGAGCTAATCTCAGATGGTATAGTCACTTAAATAGAATGGGAGAGGAAAGATTAGCAAAACAAGTGTTCTCTGCCAGGTTGGCAGGAAAACGACCCAGAGGAAGACCAAGATATAGGTGGATTGATACGGTACAAAGTGCCTTAGACGATAGAAATATAAGATCTGATAATGTTGGAGTCTTGACAAGTAACAGACTGATTTGGAGGAAAATTGTAGATAGGAAGTTAGTAATGATGTAATTTTTTCATGTAGTACTGTCATATCCTGTACACCCCTTGAGGGTACATGGCAGGAATTTGATGATGATGATGAACTGTGGAAGAAGATGGAAGGACTGAGAAGGAAGTGGGTTGGAGGAACTGGAAAGAGAGAGAGATAGAGAGATGGCTGGAGTGCTATGCGATGAGTGTGCCGATCAATCTGAAAGGCAAAATCTATAGAACAGTAGTGAGGCCAGCTATGATGTATGCTATGGAAACTGTGTCCCTGAGGAAAAATAACATCAGCAGGATGGAGGTGAAAGTTACAAACTTAGGAGCAAAGATACAGGAGGTAAGGTTGAGATGGTTTGGCCATGTGATGAGAAGGGAGGACAAATATGTGGGAAGAAAGGTCATGCAGATGGATGTGCAAAGAAGGAGAAAGCGTGGGCGGCCAAAGAAGAGATGGAGGGAGCTGGTAGAAGAGGACTTGAGGATGAAGAACTTGGATGTGGTGATAGCTCAAGACAGGAGGATGTGGAGGAGACTCATCATTAACAGCGACCCCATTTAAGTGGGACAAGCTACAGAAGAAGATTTTTACGACTATATTTTCCTGCTTTCGTTTAGGAGTGCCCCTTTTTTTAATGTCATTGGCTTTTTACTCAAGAATTCTTAAGGCATGCAGATGTATTTTAGAGACAAATATATGTAGAATAATAGAAGAAAATTTGCACATACCTTTTCTTGGATGTTGTTGCTTGTCTTCTTTCTGTGATGTGCATATTTCTGCTGCGATGGTGTTAACAGAGGAGTTGGGGGGGGTATTAGGCAATGTGGGAGAAATTAATTTGAAAAAAACCTGTTTTTTTTTAATATAATATATACATGTTATTTTTAAAGGTGGGCGGAGCACTTTTTTGTAGGGTGGGAAAGAGAAGAAAGGGGACTGAAAATAGAAACTTTTTTTGGAGGAAAAGGGTTTATGGGAAAAGAGAGCTGGGGAGGGGGGTTAATGGGGTGCGAGCCATTTTGACCTTGTGTGTCATCATCTGAACTCATGGAGGAAGTGGATGCTATGTCATGTCAGCTTGGTGTTACTGTCTTTGAAGTGCTTGTGTTATCGCATATTGGTCAGGCTTGTGACCTAATTTTTATGTTATGGAGCTTCCAACACTAGGAGATTGTGTAGGTCGGTGGATTGAGTTCTCATCACATTTTATGGCTATCGTTTCCGATATTCTAAGCATTGTTTCGTTGTCTTGTCTGTTTATTATTATGGCCTTGTCGATTTGTGGGGTATGTTTCTGTTCAAGGGCAAGAACTGCTATTTCTGTTTTCCCTGTACTTTGTATTCTATTTTTCTTTTTGATGTTGCATTTTTTGGTGTTTAAATGTTCTGGAATAGGGATGTTACAGTCACAGAAGTGTTCTTGTAGTGTTGCCCATAAAAACCTGATAGTAGAAGCTGTGTAGGATATCACAGTCTTTTTGGCAAAGAAATTTGTAGACTACGTTGTAGTGTTCTAATATTTCTTTTGTGTGTGTGTGTGTGTGATTTAATGGGTTTTAGAAGCATTGCCAATTTTTGGTTTTGGTGAATACCAGTTTATAGTCACTATGTCCGAAAATGTATTTGTAGGCTTTGTATGTGTTCTGGATGTATGGCAGTTTGATAACTTTTTGTGTTGGGTTGTTTTGATGGGTTTTTGCTGTCCTGTTCGCATAATTTATTAGTTGTGTGGGATAGTTGCGATTTTTAAAAATCTGTGTTAATTCTTTTATTTCTGTGTTGAGATAATTATGGTTAGTTGAAAACTTGTAAGCATTTATAAATTGTGATAGGATGACCGATATGAGTTTGAAATGGAGGTAGTTTCCGATATGCGAGGGTTTGTGGTATATTTTTGCGGCTATTTTGTTGTTTGTTCTGATTAATGTCAGGTTTAGGAAATTGATGAATTGTTCTGTTCAGTTTCTATGGTGAATTTTAGTCTGTTGCTGTAACTGTTAGGGGGGATGCTTGTAAGGTGGTGATGTGTGTTGGTTCTCCAATGCATAGAATATCATCCACATATCTGCCATAAAAGGTGATGCTGGGGGGGGGGGTGATTCTATGTGTGCTAGGAACAATTCTGCTAGTTGTCCGCTGATGTTTTAGCCCATAGGGAGTCCAAAAATTTGTACATACTGTTGTTGAACTTGAAGAAATTAGCTGAGATTATTAGTTTGATTAAGTTTATGATATCATGATATCATTAGGTGTTAATTTTGTACGAGAGTGTAGTGTGTGTGTATGATGTTAATGTTCTGGGAATGTCCACGTTAGTATATAATGAAGCTTCATCCAATGAAGTGATGTCATCCTGGGATAGGGTTATGCTATTTATTTTTTGGAAAAAGTCATCAAAAAACACGACACCACACACCACACGTACCCCTTGTATGTTTGGACAAATCAAAACCCACAAAGACGGTTACCAGATGCGGCCAATAGTCTCCTACAAAAACACTGCCACAACATGTTTATTGAAATTCGTAGCCAAACTACTCAAACCACTGCCTATGACTGAGCAGTATGATCCTAGTTGAAAAAAAAGACCGAGAAAATTCCTCTCGTCAGTGAGAGTTTGAACTCCAGTCCTTTCAATCAGATGTGTGGTAAAACCATTGCCAGAAATTTTTGTTAAATCTTGAATGAAAGGTTTAATTTGTCATAAAGCATTTCATTCGGGAGTTAACTAGGATACCAAAATTTCCTGAAGAAATACTTGGATATGGGTATAAATGAAAAACTGTAAATAACGTATTAGCTTTTTTTGCAAATTCTTCTAAAATTTTTTATAATGTTAACTGTCCTGTGATTAAAAGACAAAAATTGAAATTTAGTAAGAATTGTAATGGAACAGGAAAGGTTAGATTGAAGTTCACAGTGAAATAATCGGCTTCAAGACATAACCCGAGGCAGTCGCGTGTGTGAGGTCCGAGGTGCGTGCGAGGTATCCATGACGAAAATGTAACGAGGAGAAGATAGTACCGAGTGCAAAAGGCTTAGGTCACATGAGGAATCTGTGACGTGGTATGGAGAGCAGCTACACAGGATATAAGAAGTTGGGCTGTGCGAACTTGGCCCTCTTTTTTTTTTGCTTCTTTTCCTTTTGGCTTTCAGGTACCAGTGGAAGTTGTTTGGGCGATTGGGAAGAATGATGGTCAGCGGCGGCGAGGTAGCGTTCCAGTCCAGGTATAACAACGGTGCAGCTAGTCTGTCAGCAAGGACCGAAGTTTCATGGCGAACCACTAGGACCTATCCAGGCAGAGCAGTTTCACCCACATTGGCTAGAAGGTGATTCGTGAACATAATCATTAGTTGGTCGTATCCAAGGACAACAGGCCGTAGAATGAAGAGACTAGCCACGTGAATTCAGAAAATTGTTCGAGAGGAGATGCCAGCGCGATCTAAATGGTCAGTAATGTAAAATCTTTCTAGTTCCATTGTATTCTGAACAAAGCTAGAGTGTAGAAAAGTGTTGGTATATCATGTGATATGACTTGTTAACTGGTAGCAGGGCTCTAGTATTTAATCCACTAGCTAATTGTTGTAATTCTAGAGGTGTATTGTAGTAGAGTTTGATATTGAATTGTTGAGGCATGTCATAGTCTAATAGCCATAGAATGGATGTAATAATCTCTTGCATAATGTGTAAAAATGAATGAGAGTGTGTGTGTGTTAAGATCCATCGAGTCGTTTCCGACTCCTGGCGACCCCATGAACATACACTCTCCATTCCGATCTGTCCGTGACCATGTCTTTCAGAACCTCCAAGCGCACTCCAGTTGCTTCTTTAACTTCATCCACTCATCTAATTCTTAGTCTTCCTCTTCTCCTGCTTCCATCAACTTTAGCAAGCATCATCATCTTCTCCAGACTGTCATTTGCTCGCATAATATGTCCGAAGTATGACAATTTTTGCTTGATGATCATAGCTTCAAGGGGAGCAATCTGGCTTTATTCTGTCTATCACTGATTTATTCGTTTGCTTTGCAGTCCATGGTATTCTTAGTAAGTGTCTCCAAACCCATAATTCAAATGAATGAGAGTAGGACATCTTAAATTGATATTGTCTTTTAATGTGAGGTATTGATTGTGGTGAGATTTTGTCTGGTTAAATAGTGTTACATGCAAGTGTAACTCAGCTTAGTTAAGTGTAATTTTGATTATTGTGTAACGTACTAAAGAATGAATAAACATTCCTGTTTTCTTTACCTTATAAAATTGCCTGATCTCTGAAATCAATGCACCTCTCATTAAGATTAGGACCTGTACGAATTTAAATGCGAGGAATTAGCCATGACTGTATTTAGAACAAGCTCATTAAGGGTTTGAAATTGAATATATTAATAGCTAAATTCCAGAGTCATAGGTAAGTCTGGTTGTTAACTCTCTGACAAGGAGACTTCTCTTGTATAGGAAATAAGATGGTGCAGCTTTAACAAACAAATTTTCTTAATTCTTAAAGGGAGTTAATTCCAGATTTGCATCCAAGGAGATTTGGCTCAGGCATGAGGCATTCTCTTTGTTTGCTGAGATTTGCACACATATCCAATAGAAGGAACGGCCACAGAAAGGATAGAATTTAACCAAAGCAGATTGTAGTAGTAGAGCGACTTAAGAAGGACAGAATACTATATAAGCAAGAATTAAAGAAGTAATTAATGAAAGGAGAGTTAAGACAAATAAAAATATAACTAACAAAATTAGTATGTAACAGTAGTGTGTGTATGATGTTAATGTTCTTGGAACGTCCACGTTAGTGTATAATGAAGCTGCATCCAATGAAGTAATGTCATCCTGGGGTAGGGTTATGCTATTTATTTTTTGGAAAAGGTCATCAAAAAACACAACACCCCACACCACATATACCCCTTGTATGTTTGGAGAAATCAAAACCCACAAAGACGGTTACCAGATGCGGCCAATAGTCTCCTACAAAAACACTGCCACAGCACGTTTATTGAAATTCGTAGCCAAACTACTCAAACCACTGCCTAAGACTGAGCAGTATAATCCTAGTTGAAAAAAAGACCGAGAAAATTCCTCTCGTCAGTGAGAGTTTGAACTCCAGTCTTTCCAATCAGATGTGTGATAAAACCATTGCCAGAAACTCTTTCTCAATTCATGGATGTCATCCTAGCAAATGCTGCATTACTAAACACTATATTAATTTTACATTAAGTAAGCTAAAATATTTGTTCATTTATTTCAAAATAAATCTAGTAAACTTATTACTTTGCAGTTTTTCATTTTTAAAAGAAATCCTCGTATAAATTCAATTAATAATATCCATGTGTTCATAGTAAGTTTTAACCATTTCAACTTAAGTTCTCTGTAATTACATATAAAATCTCACTCATTAGTTATGTGCTATATTTATTTTGTGACTCATTCCTGAAATGAAACTCACAAAACTGAAACAATTTTATTGGAGATTGAAAGTCTTAGAAAAATTAATATGAATTGCAATTCTTTTGCTTACTTTTTGATTTCATGTTTTTCATAATCTGCAGGTAATCATGAATCTCACTTTCCAAGAAGCTGCAAGGGGAATCAATAAAGAAACCATCATTAATGTTGTAGATACATGTCCAAAATGCAGGGGCTCACGATGTGAAATTGGTACAAAAGCTGTCCCTTGTCCTCAGTGTAGTGGAACCGGAATGGTAAATTTCTTTCCTCCATTCTTTAATTATCAAGAAAAATTGCAATTTTTGAATATCAAAACTCACTTAAGCTGTGCACAAATCAAAAATTGTAATAAGTGATTTTTAATTTTTAAGTTAATGTAGTCAGTTTATATTTTACTCTCTCTCTCTCTCTCTAGTGAGATATTTGTGCCTTTCTTGCAATATTCAATATAACAAAATACACAATGATAAATAAAAATGAAAAAAGAAATAAATAAGCATATATGTATACAATAAATCCCCATTAATCGAAGTTTGTGGAACTTCAAATTATAACTGTGAATTAAATAAATTTGAATCTGTTTAATTCACAGCTTTAATTTGTAGTTACTCAAGATTTGATTTAATAGGAATTATGATATTAATTTCAATACACTTAATTTGTATAGTGTATATTTTATAGAACAATATATATATATATATATAGCCTATGCCTATACTATCAAGTGTCGTCTCAATCCAGGAGGTTGACTGTTATGTATCTCTGTTTGAGATCTGTAATGTGCAGTAGAAAGATAAGATGGTAAGGCTATAATCTCTGCTGTCTCATAGTTAAAATTTCATTTAATGGGAATTATTGTATTAATTTCAGTATACTTAAATTTGTATGGTGTGCCTGAAGACATGCTCTCCATTCATAACACAGTTGATATTTTCAATGCTTTTGCCTATTTTCGTTGACATGTTATTGCTGACCTTCATACAATATCGATTACAATTTATTCAATTTAGTCAGGGAATCTTGCAGACTTGTAGCAGATTTATTTAGAAGTATAACATTATCCACATAAAGCAAAGAGTTGACATTAACATCTCCAATTTTGATACCACTTTTCTTCATAATGTCATCCATATAGATAATGTACATCCTTGTCTGATGCCAGATTTAACATTAAATCATCTTCCTGTACTTCCTTCAATTCTAACTGCTGGCACCATACAACTGTAGCATTTCGAATAACTTCTCTCTTAGCTTGTCATATGTCTTTTCCAGATCTACAAAACTTAAATACAGATCTTTGTTATATTCCCATGTTTTCTCAACAATTTGTCGTAAAGTGCAAATCTGATCCTGACAACCTCTATTTGGCCTGAATCCAGCTTGTTCTTCACCAAGTTTCCCTTTTACAATCCTTCTCAACCGTTTCTCAAGTACACTTGCATAAATCTTACACTCAGTAGAGAAATACCTCTGTAGTTCTCACATTCAGTTTTATTTCCCTTTTTATATATGGGTACTATGAGAGCTCTAATCCAGTCATCTGGAATCCGTCCCTCTGTCCAGGCCTTCTGAACTATGCAGTGCAGCCACTGTAAGACTTTTATACCTCCATGCTTCAGCATTTTTGGTTGAATATCATCTATTCCAGCTGCCTTTCCACGTTTCAGGCTTTTGATGGCTTTATCTGCTTCAACTATGGATATGTATTCCTATCGAGTGTTTTTTACCACTGTGTTGTCACTTATTGTTTCATTTAGCAATTTTTCGAAGTAATTACTCCATATTTCAAGGATATCTTTTTCTCCAGTTTTTTTTGTCACCTTAATCATCTCTAATTCCTTTTACAGCACTCTCCTCCATTTCTGAACTTCTTCAACACCTTCCAGAATATTTTGCTACCTTCTTGATGTTTATTTTCTATGTTCTTACCAAAAATCTTCCCATGACTTTTGTTTTGCTAGTTTTACACAGTGTTTAGCTTTCTTACATTTGTCTCTGTATTCTCTAAGAGCACAAGCTGACTTATTTGCCAGGAACTTTTGATATGCTTTCTTCTTTTCCTTCACTGCCTCTTTAACTTCCTGTGTCCACCATGGAGTTCTGATTTTTCTATCCTTGCAGACAACCTCACCACATGCCTCTCTGGCTGAATCAATCAGTGTTTTCTTTAGGGCTTGCCACTGAATCTTCAAGGTTTGGTTCCTGTTCTCAAACTCTTTCATTTTTTCTTCAATAATCTTTGTATATTTTAGTCTACAGTTCACATCTGAGAGCTGCTCAACTTTTATTTGCTTTAAAACTTTCTTACATGTTTTCTTTTGAATATGAAATTCAATTTTATCCTGTTCAAGACTAAATGGTGATCACTTCCAATTTCAAATCCTCTGTACACTCTAGTGTCCTGTACAAGGGAGAAAACATCACTATCAATAATACCACAGTCAGTGAGACTTTTCTTATTTGTTGCCTCTTCTCTCCATGTGATTTGTGCACATTTTTATGTTGGAACATGTTGTTAGTAATAATCAGTCCATGTCTGGAGCAGAAATCCAACAGGTATTTGGCATTATTATTAGCTTTAATAAGTTTTATACAATACCACAATATAAAAATAAATTGAATAACTGCTTTAATAAATTTCACGTGAAAATTGATTTAAAAAAAAAAAGATGAAAATTGAAAAGCATGGAAAACATCTATTATTTTCAGTAGCAAACTGAAAGAGGTGCAATATTTCATCCTTAGGCAATATGTTT
The DNA here is from genome assembly GCF_054136105.1 of Typopeltis vanoorti. Lineage (NCBI taxonomy): Eukaryota > Metazoa > Arthropoda > Arachnida > Uropygi > Thelyphonidae > Typopeltis > Typopeltis vanoorti. Next base: position 49,873,830 of record NC_143561.1, read on the forward strand.
AGTGAAGAAGAGAAATATAGAAATAGATAATAGAATAAGCAAAGCTGGTGTGGTATGATATAGTAGGCAGTCAATTGAATAAATTTATATAGAATAAGAGGAAAATTTGCCAAAAAAACATTAAACTAACAGTATCAATATAATATTTAAACTAGTTTTAACTTGTTGACCTGCAAGTTGGGTTGGATATGAAGCATTTAATTGAAATATGGAAAACCTTCAAAAACTGCATTCTCAGTATGTAATTGACCAGGTGGATAGCACCTTTGCTATTATTTTTTTTTTTTTTTTTTTACGGCATCTCCGTGGAGTCTGAAGACTCATCATGTGAGACCCAAATCAACCATTATACACACAGATTCTTTTATGCCTCTCCTTGAATCCATTCACTGTCAGAGAACTCACAACCAGTTCTGGCAATTCATTTCACTCACTCACCATAAAATCCTAAAAATCTGGTCTGCACACCCCTACTAACCACGCTCTTACACAACTTCCACAGATGGCCTCTAGTTCTCTATTTGTCATATATTGAAAAATTTCACTTGCATCAATTTTATAAAACCCCTTTAATGTCTTAAAAGTTTCTGTCGTGTCTCCTCTTTTCTACCTATTGACTAAACTTTGTTACCCACAAGCTTTCAGCCTATTCTCGTAGGGAGTATTCCACAGACCTGTCATCATGTTAGTCACTTATTGCTGAATCCTTTCTACCACACCTGGTTCCCAAGAAACTCAGGTTACCAAATCTGTGCACAGTAGTCTGTGCACAAAGAGGGATAATAACTTCTCTATCTTTACTTGTTAGCATGCAAAAGTTGGTTAAATAGCTCCAAGGAGCTATTTAACCAACTTTTAGATTATTGCATCCCTATCCCCCCCCCCCACTGTTGTATTTTATCTTTCACCAACTTCTCCAGTACTTTAACAACCAGTCCTAATATATTGATTGGTCTGTAGTTTGCTACCTCTGCCTTGGAGCTGCCTTTATGCAACGGTACTATCTTACCCTCTTTTCACTCCCTTGGAACTCTGCCAAAGCTGAGACTTAGTTCCTTGGATGAGACAACTTCATCAGAGGCAATGCCAGTTCTCTTGCACATTCACATAGTATGGGCTGATATGTCAAGTTCCACTGCTGTGTTCACATTCATATTTTTTAATATGCCAAACACTTCATGTTTATCTGCCTCAATTTTGATATGTGTCTCTATAAAATTAGGATTCTATGTAATTGGTCTACCTCAACCAATCTGTCTTTCAGGAAACCAAAATCAAGATAACCTCAGACCTCTCAACTGAAGTGTGGTGAAAGTCTATCATCAAGCACATTGTCGAAAATTTTTCTGCCAGGTGTTTTGCAAGAAGTCAAATAAAGGTCCTGTAAGCCTGTCTGGTAAAATAATGTATGGCTATTAATGTCTCCAAAAATACCTTCCTACACATTGATTGAGAATTGCTGCATATATCTTAACTAAATAACTATCTGGATTTTTGATTGGGTCACATGTAATGGTTATGATAATTGAAAACACTACCTGAGTGAACATGGCCTCTTCTACAAAGCATACGAGAAATCATTAGTTCCATATATGCTATTCTAGAAATCAGTTACAAAATGCCAGTTGATGATGGTCATCCTCTGGTAAAGGTGATTTTCATGCAGGACTAGTACTATAGCTTGGGAGAATACCCTCTTCCAATGCAGTTCCTCCATGTACTAATGCATATGTTCTCTGCCACCAGACATGGTATGTTTTCCTCAGTTTTTTTTTTCATTTCTCTCGCAGTCTTTTGTCTTCCATCTTCATTTCATGTTGCAAAAACTGTGCCAAACTCACAAAAGATGATGAAGAGGAGTGAATTGAAAGCATGGAATTTGATGACCAGGAAAAGCCAACATGCTTCATGTGCATTTCCATTGGCACGTCCATGATAAAAGTACATATTAGCCAGTTCAGTAAATGAACATCCCACAATTGCAAAACGCTGAAACAAATAGTAACTGCCACTTGTTTGTGACAAATCTATTATATTAAATGCAACTCCAAACATGTCTTGCATTTGATTCTGGTTGTTTACAATCATGTAATTCATTGAGCTGTGTCTATCTGCTTTGCTTGTTGTTGTTCGTGTTGCAACTATAAAATGTATCTTGGAAATGTGAGGTTTCTAATTCTGTGTTCATTCATAATTCTGTGGAGGTGTAGAATATGCCTTTTAAAGTTTGTCAGGATTGTGAAATCACCCTGTATTATTTTATTTGTCAATAAAATTCTAAATTCCAAATAACATTCATATCTCACTGAGAATATGCACACTACTTAAATTCATTGCAGTGGATTACAAAATAATGTATTCCAATGAATAATTACATAGAAATTATTTGAATACTTACAGTTAACTTATGTAACTAAGTGCACATTATAAGTTATTCTTGAGCTCTGTTCCATGTAGATCATGGCAGCACACGTGACAGCTGTGACTTCAAATTAAACCGAGGATAATTAGTTTGATGTGATGATCAGAGATTAAAGAAATAGTTTTCCTGTGGTCCACGAAAGCAAAATGTGATATGCTGTGTTTATTTAATTTCAAGGTGCTTTTAGGTCAGAAATGAATTACACTTTTATTGTTGAGCAGCAGCTCATATGCAGAAAACTGTAATGTAGGAGTTGGTACTGATGTGGAAAATCTCATGAGGCCTCGTCTTCTAAGCAGTTATTTTATTTCAAAGTACTTTGGCAATTTTATGAAAGAGGAAGCATTATTTTAAAACATATCTACCTGATTCAGTCTCTTATTTAAATGTTACATATTCCCAGCATGCCTATCTACCTTTGGTTGTGATAAAGTGAGAGAGAGAGATGATAATATTAATTTATTCCTAATATATTAGTAGTAGTAGCCAGCATTGGATTTGATAATATATTTGCTTGAAGTAAAAACAAGAGTTCAAGAATATCATTAGATCATATTTACCTGATACCTGTTGTAGGTAAGTTTTGTTGCGACACTAGTAAACTATCAGCTTATCAATATTATTAAACAAATTCTTCAATTTTTAATATTGAGGTTTTTAGTATTATTAATTCTTATGGTTATTTGACTAGTACTCTACCTTGAGAAAAGCATTTTAAAGTTGTCTTAAAGTTTCTCTAATGTTCCTAATTGAATAGTTGAAATATGGTGCCAACTGTTCCTAACTGAACAGTTGGCAAATAGTTGAAAGAGACTAAATTAGAAATGAGCCAACCAAATCTCTTCCTTTGGTGATGGTTCAAAGTAAATGAGGCTGATATCAGAGTTCACTGATCACCTAAAGAGAGATGGAGAGGATCTAAATATGGTCGAGTGAGTGAGCATGAAAAGAAACATTTATCATTGATTTGTCATACCCTCAAACTTTCAGACTTACCTTCAAATAATGAATACCCAAGTCTTTAACTATCCTAACATCCTGAAATATATAAACCTTACTTTTTAGCAAAGTTTTTCACATTATTCATGTTATCATCTATCTTTATCAGGAATGACATTCCTCTGGTCTGAAACCCTAGTTACACATTGGATTCTAAGAGGCATAATCTCACAAAGTACTAACAACCAATTTCGCTATTGTGTAAATTGGAAGCAAAGATTTGTTGAAATAGGTACTAAAATTATTTGTTGTTAGTTCTTTAGATTTTTTTGGGACCATGTTATATTAAAAATTTACTATGTTAATAATCATTTATTTTAATCAACCCCATAAATATTACTATCTCACAACTCACTGAATCCATTGCTAGACATACTGCAGGAAACATAGTTTTGTCAACTACAGGCATGCCATAATTATGGGGAAGGGTCTGAAAAGTTATCATAAACACCTAAAACAAAAATTAATTAATTTTATGTCTTCTTATCTTATATATCCTAAAAGAAAAAGAACAAATTATTACAATTTGGAACACGGGGTTAAAGGATTTTACGATATGTTCTTTCTTGTGGTTATATCAGTTGCTTTAATATCGTTTTTGTTGTAGGTGTTTATCAGAACTTTCCAGATCTCATATAGGGATTAACTGAAGCTGATTTATATAAATACAGTTTTTGTATTTTATTTATTTATCCAGATTATTTATTTTTTAAATAATCTGGAAACCCTGCTCTAGAGACCAAACAAGGATTTTTTTTTCAAGCCATTCCACTCTTCCAATAATCTGGACAGTGATCTTACACACCAGGGAATTAAATTAATTTCTCCCTAAAGACAGTCACAAACATCCATGCCCACATCAGAATTCAAACCTGCAGCAGGTGGTATTTGATATTATGAACTCTAATATTAAGTTAAGGGGATAAAAATCCCTTATTGTTTTTCAGCCAGTAAGCGAAACTAAGATCGAAAACTACGATCTGTAACGTTTCATGCCGACGAACTGTCAGCGTATCCAAGCGTAAGTGACCACTTGGTAGTGCCACACCACGGCAACTCGTTGCAAAGGTGGAGCAAGATCCCTCACTGTTCTTGATATTTCAACTTATATCAACCTCGATATTCAACTTATATCAACCTCGCCAGAAAAAAATAGCCGTTTTGGCTTTTCATCTTAGTTGAACTCTAATATTATTAACTATATAAACTGTACTTAAAATAAGGGGATATTAAATCCCACATAGTTTTAAAACCGAATAAGAAACTCAAAGATTGGAATCAGAGAGTTATGATATAAACTGTAAAAATAAAATAAAAGATAACCAGTGTACCAATGTAGGTACTTTTGTAAAAATTAATCTGTGTAATAATTAGCTGTTAATTGCTATGAAGCCATTGTTAATACATGGCTATTCTAAATTATTGTCAGGGTTTCTGTGGCCTATAATTTTCAAACCGGAAACAAGAAAATAAAACTGCTTACAGAATATGAAAGTGTAACAGAAAAAGTTTTATTACCTATAGAATTAGTCCACTTGGATAAGAAACTAATGAGGATGGCTGAACATGTACATTATAAATATCACAGCAACAATTCTGGTCTTCAATTCATCAAGGGCCATCACAGGGGTCTGGTAAACAATGTCCTTCACATATCCCCACAGGAAGAAATCAAGGAGCATAATATTGGGTGAGTGCAGAGGCCACAGAATCAGTCCACTATGCCCAACCCAGTTCCCAGGAAAATGCATCTCAAGAAATTCTCAAACAATACAAGTGCAATGTGGCAGTGCTCCATCCTACTGGAACCACATTTGACTGATGATCTTCCAACTGGGTAATAATTGGGCAAAGAAAAAGAACCCCAAGACTTCTGAACATGACATAACACACCAGACATTCACCTTTGGACTATCTCTTTTGAATACTCGAATGGTGTGAGGGTTTTATGATCCTCATATTCTGCAGTTATGATTTACCTTCCCTGATATGCAAAACATTACTTTATCACTAAATATCCCTCTCTGAAGGTAATTTTCATCAGTTTCGACTTTTGACAAAATGTCTTGGGGAAATTGGAAACAGTGGGGTTTATTATCTGGCTGTAAAGCCTGCACAATCTTCAGTTTGTAGGTACGGAATTGAAGGCAGTTATGAACAACCCTCCTAATAGGCATTTGTGGTATACCTAACTGCAAAGAAGCTCGTTTAGTTGATTTTTGTGAGCTTCAATAAAATGCTTCCTGGATCTGATCAACATCTTCCTGTCAAGTTTTTCCACTCCTTTTTTTGTGCCGAACACTACCAGTCTTTTGAAATTGCTTAACCAACATTGAATAGCATTATCTGAAGATGGATGTTTTCCATACTGAGTTCTGTAATGATGTTGGATTATGATAACAGAATTTGTTTGAAAAAACCAAAGTATGCATATTGCTTTCTCTTGAACTGTCGCCATTTTGAAGTATGACATCATATTATCTCCCAAACATCAATGCAGCGAGTACAGCATTGCTAAATAAAATTTTGAGTTATGCTTTCATATTCTGTAAGCAGTTTTATTTTGTTGTTTCCAGTTTGAAAATTATAGGCCATAGAAACCCCAACAATAGTTTAGAATCACCCTGTATATTCTGTATGAATCAATCAATTTTAATTGTAGAAGATAATGGCAGTGTTATTATTTATTTTTTTTTTTTGTATGACTTTCAGAAGTTAACAGTCCATTTTGTTGTAATTTTTTTTCTATTTTATTTAGGAAACATTAAGTACTGGACCATTTATAATGCGATCAACTTGTCGGCTTTGCCATGGTTCTAGAATGTACATTAAAAATCCATGCACAGAGTGTGAAGCCAAAGGACAGACTGTACAAAAGAAAAATATTACAATTCCAGTACCAGCAGGTATTATTTGATGAATTCAATAACTGTATTCTAAAATTTTTTTATCGTATATGTGGAGAAGGAGCTTTGCTTGATGTGCAGAGCCACCCTGACCCCTACTTGTCTTCATTTGCTCAAGCAGGGAAATGTGTGGTTTCAGCATGCAATTTGAAAGAGATTTATAATGTATATAAATTTGATTTATGAATTTAATGTTTCTCTGCATTTTTATGCCAAGCCCATCTACTAAAGGAATGCAAACCTACAATTGTGAGTGAAGGGTGAGATAATTTGGAACAATATTTCTAGAGACACCAAAAATGGGATTTTTTTCATGCTATTTCACGCAGATGTTAAATATATCTCTTCTGCGCACCATTGTTATGTCGTTTCTTACTTTTCCTAAATTAATTTACTTCCTTTATGAATTTACCTCTCTACAATAACTACAAGACTTACAAAATTTCCCTGACTCTAATATCTGTATCACTTCTTAAGTGTTCATTCTATAAGGAAAGTAAATTCTATATCTCTAGCCGATTCCTAATTTTACTCATGTGCTTACCCTGACTGTTAAAGGTTATTCCTTGCTGAAAGAAACGAATCCTCTAATTTCTTTCTGGGGCCATCTCCTCTTCAGATATTGGCAAATTTATTTTTTAAAGCTGCACCAGCCAATATCTTAGAATAGAGGGGACTCTTATTCAGGGAGACTTTTCCAGACTTTTGGTGCACATAGGTGAATAAATTTAGTGCTTAAACTCATAAATCAAACGCTTTATTGTGGCTAAGTAAATTCTGGTTTGCATTCGTAACCTCCATATTAACATGTTATACCTTTCTTTTAATTCTCCCCCCCCACTATGGTTCAGATTAATGAGTGGTAGTTTTGATTCATATCACAGGCAAAACTCAGGTATAGAAGAAAAAACATATTTATTGGAATCTAAAGACATATACACTTAGACCAATCTCACTTTCAGTTAGTTCAATGACATGCTAAATCAAACTGTATCAAACTGATTAATACTCTAATGCATGAACAATAAATCCTTCTTTTAAGTTAGAGATTAAATACACATAATAATATACACATTATACACTTCTAAACAATATTCTACCTTCTATGTTAGTCTTGCACATTAAACTAGTCACAATCATCTATAATCATTCCAGACAATTTGTCTGGAATGATTATAGATTATTGTCTTATGGACATTAGCCACTGCTAAATAATCACTTAAAGTTCTTAATTACTGTCCATACCCGATTATTACACTACAATGATCTTTCCCTTTTACTGACTGGGTAATTATACAACAAATTCTGCACTTTACCATTTCTTGAGGCAGGATCTCCAGGTCTGTCTGAACTGTCCTTCTTTGTTTGAATTACCTCTCGATACTTCCATAAGCCTGCGTCCATGTGGTGGGTCACTATGGTCATCAGATTAAACTATGCTCTGCACCTGGCGTTTTTCCCCTCGTCTATTTTCAATCTATTTTGGGCCATCCTCATTTCTACTGCTGGTTTAAAAGATACGTCTGCAATATTATTCCGTCAGAATTTTCAGCGAAGGAGCAAAGACAGCATATGCCGACATCTCACGCTTTAGTACCAGCAGAAATTCAGACATCGAAGGGAAAGGCACACCGTCCGATATCGCACTATCGCCAAGAAACACCATCATGAACTACCGGTCCACACAGGAGAAGTCGGATCATCATCCAGCAGAATAGACGAAAAAAAAGCCCTGAGAAAGGGGTGCAAACTCTTTTTATTCTCCCTTCACTTCCCCCCCCCCCTTTTTTTTAGCACCCTGTTACTCGCTGCGATAGCGCCCTCTTCTTTCTGCGATCTTTTCCTGCCCGCTACTTTCTTCATCTGCAGGAATTTCGGCACATCGTGAGATCTCTAGCAGCGTCTTCCGGAAAATGAATGTACGTCGCTTTCCGAGATTGCCAATGCCTCAGGCCCGCCCGTGACCTTTGGACTTTTGTTTACATCTAATTTACCCATTCATTGTATACATGATGCATTCATATAATACTAATTTATACACAAAGTTCTTTACTTGGTATTACAATTCTACTAAAAGGAGGTAATTCTATTTCTATTTACAGTTAGTACTTTATTTCATCTGCTCGAGTACAAGTTTTTTCTCTCAGCTGATTTTTCTGACTTGTTAAATCCTGAATGAATTGTTTTCTTTTTAAAAGTTCTTCATTCAGGATGTATGTACCAACAATCTCTGAGACGAATGACTCAGAATTCTTCAGAACCATTAACCCGCAACAAGTATTCCCACAATTCTCAGGCGAGGAGACGGATGACGTTATTGCATTCTTTTGCTACGTCGAGGAATTGAGAAAAGTTGGCAGATGGACAGATTTTCAACTTCTTATACTACTACGCAGTAAGCTAGTAGGGAAGGCGAAAATTTTCCTCTTTTCATCGCCAATTCTGAAAGAAACTGGAGTATTCCAAATTTAAAGAAGTTCTAATTTCCCAGGTTTCAAAGATAAGGAGTTTAGGGCCGAACTTGTGGAAACTCCAGAGGATGATACAGAAAGATAAAGAAAATATATCAGATTTTTACAATAGGTTGCTGACTCTTGTGAGCACCCTGAACGTCTCAAGTGAGGACAAGCCCCATTTAGATTGGGCTGTCTTCCAACATTTTAGACAAGGGGTGAGGCAAGAATTGAGAGAGACAGCCTTCAGAAAAGAGATAACCAACTTAGAACAGTGTTACCAAGCAGTAAAGGAAGGAGAGCAACTGCTAGGAGACATTCGTCCTGCAGCTGCTACAGGATTTATTAACTTAATTAAAGAGGAGAAAGACACTATTAATCACCCAGATACTGAGAGAGAGAGAGAGAGAGAGAGAGAGAGTTGTGAATAGAAGGACAAATATAAAAGTATGAAAGGAAGCGAGGGAGATAGAGTTGAGTCGATTAATCAATTGTCAACTAACATTCCTAATCAGAGCGAGATTCGATCCATAAACAAACAGGAAGTAAAGCGTTTACAGCAGCCTGTTATGGAACGCCTCGATGATTAGTCAACTGACAACAGCCTCTATGAGAAATCCAGAGCCTTCATATCTTCAGGACGAAAGGACCAAAGAACTAATTCATAAGGAGATTGAAAAATTACAGCAACCATTGTTTGATAAATTAGACACTGTAATGCAGAAATTGACAAAGTTATCTATTCGGGAAATCGTAGAGTCTCCCTTAACCTCGGAAGAAATTCATGAAGGATATGAAAGGAGGGAACCTCCCCGATGCTTCAATTGCAGTAGGATTGGGCATCTGGCCCACAATTGTTATAGCAGAAAAAAACGCTTCAGTAAGAATAATCATGAAGAGTACAGATCTCACTTATGTACCAACCAATCCTGGAGCAGAGGTAATCGTCATCATGAGCAGCCGTTTGGAATGACTGTAGAAGGGAGGATTTGTGGAAGATATTTCAGAGCATTAGTAGACACAGGGTCCCAAACCTCCTTTATTGTAGAAAAATACATTAGGGAATTAGAGCCATATGTGAGGAGGAGGATTTCATACTTTAGGAAACCTGTTAGATTATCAGGAATACCCTCCTCTACCATCTATGCTACTAAGTCAGTGAACTTGAAAGTAAAATTACCGGGGTACGATATGTGTGTGTTTGGCATGAGAGAGGTCCTTGGCAGAGGTCCTGCCAAGGACCTCTCTCCCATGCACATCACTAATACTTGGAAATGATTTCTTGATGAAATATAATTTCTCATGTGATTATGCTAGAGAAGAAATTTGTTTTCTGGGAAGGAAGAAAGTTATTAAAAGGAACCAGAGGGCACATTACTTGGGTGATAGAAAGAGCTCACCCGGCATAGAGTCCCAGTGTAAGGAGAATTTAGAACAAACTGAGAAGGAAGAGAATCATGAAGCATGCAGTCAATTAGAATCAGATGAGAATACCCAACCAGAGGAGAAGAGACATCCAAGTACGAGTGACATTACAGAAGTTAAAGCAACCATTGAGAATGAAATGGCGAGCAAGAGTCAGGATGAAATATGTCATTAGCTATGTCATACGAAAAGAATTCATTTAATAATGTGTTCATAGTGAAGAATTTATGGAGACAAAAACACGTGTTGTAGTAATTACTTATAATTAAAAAAATAATACTTGACATTTCTACCTCTGTATCGAGGTCATCATCAGGAAAACATACATAAGCTATATGATACTACACAAACGTAAAATAAATCTAAATGCTTTGTTAATCATTTACCCTAGCCTGACCTCTGATGGGGAAAAATAAAATAAAAAATCTAGGGATGCACCAAATATTTGGTTATGCTTTGGTATTCAGCCACTACAGCATATTTTTCAGGCATTCGGCTGCCGAAGCAGAACAATTTCTGTTACATTCATTGTAACAGGTGTAACCAATTGAGAAAAGCCTCCCTTATCTTGTGCAATCATTCAAATAGAAGGGGTTCCACTGCTAATGAGTAAACTTATTCCACATTACAATTTCTCAGAAAATTTTTTTCATCACTAGCTACCAGCTTATCCCTTGAGAATTTTTTTTTTTTAGAAGTCGGAAATATTTATGAAAAAACCACATGTGCTACTCCGAAAATGTCGAAAAATTCATTTTTCTACATCATAATTTATCATAAATTCATTTTCATTATTAAATTAATAATTACTTACAATTCAAAATAAGTTCTGTTAATATTTTTGTTATTTGAAGAAACAAGTGCAATATTTTATTCTGATTTTTAAGGTGTATTGTTTTTAAATACAATGTTTTCTATGAAATTAAATGATAGTTTTATTATATTAAAGGATATTATGGATGTGTCTATATTTTATAGCCAAATGTAGAAAGAAAGTCAAGTTTCGAAAATTTATCAGCAAGCTTATGAGAACAAGACTGGAATTGGAGTTGCCTTAGCACTATTTAAACAACACGAACTCTGCTCAAAACCCACATATTTGCCTTTTATTAATGCATGGAGTAAGCTTCACTAACCTGAAACACCAGACTCAAATTGACCAAGTTCAAAAAAAAGTTACAAGCAGAAGTAAAGACAAAAGCTCGTTCAACGCTGTAACTAAAGCTGTCAGAAAGTTAAATTCATCATAGTAAATATTAATAGTAAAATATTAAACTGTAGAGCGGAGAAGCCTATATTTGTCTTACATATTATAATAGACATTATAATAGACAATATTACAGATTATTATTATTACCATGTGACACCTTGGAGTTGTCACATGGTAATAATAATAATCTGTAATATTGTATTATCGTCACATGGTAAAAGTAGTGCCCTCCAGCAATGTCACAAGATGTCATTGCTGGAGGGCACTACACACAACTAGCATCAACGCAATCACCACCTCCGACAGTATTTTTTATCTGCAAACTCTCTCCATTCTAAAGGAATTTACCTATACATGGGATGAAAATCCTGAGTTGCTGGGAGAAAAAACCCTGCTACCTCTGTGTGAGATCAGCTAACTCACTTTCAAATGATGAAAAAGCCCATATTAAGATACCTCTCATAACGACAAGAATTAAACTTAGACCTTTTAACAATCAGAGGGCGTAATATACAATTGTTCTTCCAATTGCACTACTGAGACACAATTCATCTATATTATATAGCAAAATGTAGAAAATTTTTCTTACTTTCGAAAATTTACTAGAAAGCTTATGAGAAAGCTATATGCTTACAAACCTCTGGTAATTTTCAAAAGTTTTTGAAAGTTTTTTTCTGCATCATCATCATCATCAAATTCCTGCCATTTACCCTCAAGGGGTGTACAGGATGTGATAATACTACATGAAAAAAATTACATCATTACTAACTCCCTATCTACAATTTTCCTCCAAATCAGTCTGTTACTTGTCAAGACGTCAACATTATCAGATCTTATATTTCTATTGTCTAAGGCACTTTGTACCGTATCAGTCCACCATCTTGGTCTTCTTCTGGGTCGTTTTGCTGGCAACCTGGCAGAGAACACTTGTTTTGCTAATCTTTTTTTCGCCCATTCTGTTTAAGTGACCATTCCACCTGAGATTAGTTCTGCTAACACATTTATGGATGCTGACAATGTCAAGTTCTTTCCTAATATCCTCGTTTTTAATATGATATTGCCATTGATGCCATCTGTTCATGCCTCTATCTTTCTCAGGACTCTCATATCTGCGGTCTCAAGTCTTTGGTCAAGTGTTTTACTTCTCACCCAGCTCTCAGATCCATAAGTTAAAACTGGTTTGAACACTGTTTTGTATATAGCTAATTTAGTATTCTGACTAATTTCTCTCTTATTCCATATGAATTTATTCAATTGACTTCCCACCATACCAGCTTTGCTGATTCTGTTGTCTATTTCTATATTTAATTTACCATCTTCAGTAAAAATCGTGCCTAAGTAGCTGAAATGTTTTACTTGTTTCACAGGTTCTCCATCCACAACACAGTTGACATTTTCAAAGATTCTGCATATTTTCATTGTCTTTGTCTTTTTATTGCTGACCTTCATACCATATCTATTACAACAGCTATTCAATTTAGTCAGAGAATCTTGCAGACTTGTAGCGGATTTATTTAGAAGTATAACGTCGTCTGCTTAGTCAAGAGCTGAGATTAACATCTCCAATTTTGATATCATGTTTAATACCACTTTCCTTCATAATGTGATCCATATAGATAATGAAGAACAGATGGGATAATGTACATCCTTGTCTCACACCAGATTTAACATTAAACCCTCTTCCTGTACTTCCTTCAATTCTAACTGCTGACTTACAACTCAAATAAAGATTAAGTATTGTTTGATATAATGCCCCATTTACACCATATAACAGTATAGTATTGAATAGCTTCTCTCTTGGCACCTTGTCAGATGCCTTTTCCAGATCGACAAAACTTAAATACAGATCTTTGTTATATTCCCATGCTTTCTCAACTATTTGTCGTAAAGTGAAGATCTGATCCTGACAGCCTCTGTTTGGCCTGAATCCAGCTTATTCTTCACCAAGCTTTTCTTCCACAATTCTTCTCAACCGTTTCTCAAGTATACTTGCATAGATCTTGCCAGGAACACTCAGTAGGGAAATACCTCTGTAATTCTCACATTCAGTTTTATTTCCCGTTTTATATATGGATACTAAGAGAGCTCTACTCCAATCATCGGGAATTCGTCCCTCTGTCCAGGCTTTCTGAACTATGCAGTGCAGCCACTGTAAGACTTTTATACCACCATACTTCAGCATTTCTGGTCGAATATCATCTACTCCTGCTGCCTTTCCACATTTCAAGCCTTTGATGGCTTTTTCTACTTCAAGTATGGATATGTATTCCTGACTGAATGCCTGGTCAGTGTTTTTTACCACTATGCTGTCATAACTGCTTGTTTCATTTAGCAGTTTTGCAAACTTAATTACTCCATACTTCAAGGATATCTTTTTCTCCTGTTTTCATGTCACCTTTTTCATCTGTAACTCCTTTTACAGCACTCTTTCCTCCATTTCTAAGCTTCTTCAACAACCTCCAGAATATCTTACCACCTTCTTGATATTTCTTTTCTATGTTCTTGCCAAAGTCCTCCCATGACTTTTGTTTAGCTAGTTTTACACAGTGTTTAGCATTCGTGCATTTGTCTCTGTATTCTCTAAGAGCACAAGCTGACTTATTTGCCAGGAACTTTTGATATGCTTTCTTCTTTACCTTCACTGCCTCTTTAACTTCCTGTGTCCACCATGGAGTTCTAATTTTTTTATCCTTGTAGACAACTTCACCACATGCCTCTCTCTCTAGCTGAATCAATCAGGGTTTTCTTCAAGGCTTGCCACTGAATCTCCAAGGTTTGGTTCCTGTTCTCAAACTCTTTCATTTTTTCTTCAATAATCTTTGTATATTTTAGTCTACAGTTCACATCTGAGAGCTGCTCAACTTTTATTCGCTTTAAAACTTTCTTACATGTTATTCTTTTCAATATGAAATTCAATTTTATCCTGCTCAAGACTAAATAGTGATCACTTCCAATTTCAAATCCTCTGTAAACTCTGGTGTCCTGCACCAGGGAGAAAACATCACTATCAACAATAACATAGTCAATGAGACTTTTCTTATTACTTGTTTCTTCTCTCCATGTGAATTTGTGCACATTTTTTATGTTGGAACATGGTGTTAGTAATAACCAATCTATGTCCTGAGCAGAAATCCAACAGGTATTTGCCATTATTATTAGGTTTGCTCTTTTCTCCAAACTTTCCCAAAATATTTTTGAATGTCTGACAATCATTTCTTACTCTGCTATTTAGATCCCCAACAAGGACCAACTTTTCTTTTTTCCTTGTGTCAGTTGCTTTTTCTAAAACCTCAAAATATTCTTCCACTTCTACCTTAGTAGAACCTTCTGTGGGCCCAAAGGCACAAATAATCTTATTGTCCAGTTCCCCATTCTCATATTTGCCCACATCACTCTACTTGAGACTGCCTGCTATTCAAGAAGATTAGCCTCGTATTTTGTGGTGAATACTATGGCTACTCCTTCTTTTCCTTGATTGTTATTTCCTGAATATAACATTTTGTATTTATTGCTCAGAAAGATCTCACCAGTTTTTGTCTTTTTTGTTTCAGTCACCCTATTATGTCGATCTGGTACTTATGTAATTCCTCAGCTAGCTCCATTTCTTTGCCATTCAGGCTTCTTATGTTGATAGTATCAATCTTTAACTCTGGTGATGTTGAGTTGGGGGTGTGTTTTCAGATTTGTTCCAGTAGCTGACTTTTTGTTGTTCGTGCTGGTTCCCTCACGAAAACAACAGGGGCCTTGTTTAACCGGGCGACGCCCTAGCCGGCATGAAATTTTGTCATTGAAGCATTTTTGCTCTCTACTTAAAAATTTGACAGTTATTATATTTAAAGAAAGCAAAATTTTATTTTCTCTTTTTATCAAAGAGGATCCTAAAAATTTTCATTTTGACAATGTAAAATAAACGGAAATAGGAAGTATTAAAGGTACATGCTTAGTTAGTAGCCAAATATATATATATATATATATATATATATATATATATATATAGAAACTTAGACAGTTTTTGAATTCAGAAGTGAGAGTATGAAAATACAATCCTCAGCATTGGAGTTAATCTACCTTGCACTACATAAACACTTCCAAGTTTCTTAAGTAGTGCATGAAATATCGATTGATCTGTTTATTTTGCAATGTTGAAATGAATACATTTAGGCACTTCTTTGATAATTACTCATTCTTGTGTTAGATAGTGTCTGCACATGCATTAACCACTTGTGAGAACTAGCTTTAGAGCAGTGTTTCTCAAACTTCAGAAATCGTGTACCCCTTCTTAAATTTTCATTATTACCAAGTCCTCCTTATCAAAATAATAAAAATAATAATCAATAAATAAATAAATAAAATAAAAAGTATATTTCATTGTAAATGTCTATTTTATTTGAATTTAGACGTACATGTAAACAAAAAAACATGATTTATTTTTAATAGAAGAAAATTTATAAATAATTTTTACTTAATTTAAATAATTTATCATCAATGAGGAGTGAAATTGCCTATGGTGGGATAAAATTTCAGCAAAATTTAACTCTATAGTTGTTAATTTCAATCTCAGATGCAGTTCCTTTTCTTCGTTTTAATATCTACAAGGGCCAGAAATCCAACTTCGCACAGATATGGAAATGGAAAAATGAACTTTAGAGCTGTTAATTCAGGAAATTCATTCTGTATTTGTAGCCAAAATGCTAATGTATTCTCGTTGTATTTATTTTTTATGAAGCCATCAGAAGCTACTTCTAAAAGTTGTTCTTCTATTGGGGACAGATCCTTTGGTATAGATTTGTTGATATTGAAAGGGTATCCTATCCACTCAATGTCCAATTCAGGGAAATACTTTTCTAGACTCATTTGTAACCTTTGTAAATGCTGCATTATAGTAATTTTCACATCATTATCAATTTGTGAGCAGTTCATGAAGAAATGGAAACGTGTCAAATTCTCCATTACCAACCGCTTTTGCCATAATTTCATCTTTGCCAATGTGGCGTTCACTTTATCTTGGACATGAAATATAGAAATTTCCTTGCCTTATAAAGACAAATTAAGATTATTTAATACAGTAAATATGTTTGCCAGGTATGCAAGTGACTGGCCCATTTCCATTTACAGTGGAACCTCGGTTGTCAAACTTAATTCGTTCCCGAAGGCTGTTCGGAAACCGAATTGTTCGAAAACTGAAACCATTTTCCCATAAGAATTAATTTAAAATGGATTAATCCGTTCCTGAACCCCACATAATTGTTTATTTAAACCTTTACAACAGTACTTCATGCATAAGATCGTATATGAACATAATGAAAATGCATAAAATGTTACATAAAAAGAATAAACACAATAAATAGATAAAATATAGAACAAAATTGATCGCCTCTTTATTTTTGAGTATTGTACAGATTGTTGATTTCGCCATTACAAACTGCATAGCAAGATCTGAGAAACGAACACTATTTTCATGTTTGGATATGATTTCTTTTTTCATCTTTATTGCGGTTCTAACAACTTTTTCGCTTTGCTGCTATCACTATTCTTCTGCGGCCCCATGGTGGCTTAATTAATAATAATTTATGAAAAAAAAACAAAGAAAATCAAGAAAACTCACTGCAAATTCGAGCAGGTGTTTGCACTGAATGAAGGCTGCCGCGTAACTGACGCTTTCTCGCCTTACAGCTCAGCACATGGTTGCCATTTGCCTGTTCGGGAACTGAAATTTTGTTCAGAAACCGGGGCATTTTTTGTTCAGAAAATATGTTTCAGGAACCGAATTGTTCGAGAACAGAGGCGTTCAATAACCGAGGTTCCATTGTATGTAAATGTTTTTTCAATTCAAAATTTTCATCAAGGAAAAACTTGTAGTTCATTCCAAAGTTCAAATAAATGAGTAAGGACTTTTCCATGAGAAAGTCAACGAACACCACTATGGAAAAGAAGTTGTGTATGATTACTTCCCATTTCTTCGTAAAGTTGAGAGAAGAGGCTGGCATTTAGAGGATGGTCTTTAATATAATTTATGATTTTTACAGCTTCATCCAGAGCTTTTCTTAGGTCTGTAGACCTAGTCATATATGTAGCCAAAGTCTCCCTGTGTATGCAGCAGTGTGTCAAGTTTACATCTGGTGCAACAGCTTGAATTGAAACAAGCCCTTTTTTAGACCCAATCATGGATTTCGCTCCATCTGTGCTTATTCCAACACAGCTTTTCCAATCAAGCTTGTTTTGATGCATAAATGTATTTATTTTGCTGATTATTTCTTCTCCTATTGAATGTTCTGGCAAGGGTTGGCTAAATAAAAGGTCATCATGAAGTTTTTGATTTTTTTTCGTACCTAACGAACACTAGAAGATTTGCAATATTTGTAATGTCGGTGGATTCATTGACCTGCAACGAATAATAACGACTTTTATGTATATCAGATAACAATGTTTGTTTATATTTTCAGCCATTTCAGTGATTCGATGAACAGTACTATTTGAAAGGCAAATCCAATCAAAAGACCTTATTGCATTATCTCTGATCATAATTTCTGCTATTATTTTTGCTGCAGACTTGACCAAAGTTTCACCACTTGTTTCTGCTGCACCACTTTTTGCTATTAATAGTGACATACGATATGAAGTTTCTAAAGCCTTCATATTTTCACCTCCTGACACAATCAACATCATTTTTTGGGATTCTTTTAACGTTTTTAGTTTATTTTGAAAAAATTCTACATATTTGTCCTTGTATTCATTATATTTCGATTCAAAATAGCAATTTAAATTAGATCGTTTCATGCTTTCATTTTTTAGAGTTTCACCACAAATGACACATAATGGAATAGGTTCCTCTTCATTTCCCATCCATGAAAATCCACATTTCAAGTAATTCACATCGTACTTACGAAGTTTATCATCATCTTCCTAGTTCGTTCTTTTGAGATGTCAGACGACACACCCTTATCAATTTTATTTGATCCAGATACAATATCAACATTTTCTTGTTGCTTACAGCTACTTGCATCTGCTATATTGCTCTCTTTTGTTTGTTTTATAAATCCAGTCTTTAACCACTGATTCATACTTAAGAATTTGAAAACTAAAATAATTATAATATTTATTATAGGTATTATAACTTCCGTACATTATTAAAGCAATTATATCTCTGAAAATAGTACAAACCTAATAATCGTTATTTTAACTAACAAAAAATTGTATTATGATCAAATAATGAAGCACATTGATTAATATCTGCTTAACTGTCTTAATTACATCTACTGATTCATATAATTACTTTATTATCAGTCAATATCATATGCTCTTCGCATTGTTGCAGCCTTGCAATGAATGTTCATATATGAAGCTGAATGAAGATTCGCAAGTGATCGCCCGCAAATTTGCAAACTATTCAAATGTTGCAGTTATCACAATTTGAGTAGGAGAATTCATACATAATATATAATTAATTGAAAAATATATACATTTCAAATAATTCTTCTTTTCTTAATGATTCAATGTGTTAATGGTGCATAGCCGAAAACTGCCACGTACCCCCCCCCCCCCCTTGAAGACCTTTCATGTAACCCTCGGGGGTATGCATATCACACTTTGAGAAACACCGCTTTAGAGTATGTATGCTACGTGAGTGGTCTAAAAAGTTCTTGGCCTCGACCATAGATGGCAACACTATCGGCAAGAGATTTTTTTTCTAAGTTGGCACATCTCTCATAAGCATCAATGTGAAATTGCAAGTCATTTTATCAAGTAGTTTGTTTTATACAGCTGTCTGAAACAAAAGTGTTGTCCATATTCCTTGAAATGGGTAAAATTGAGTATTGTGCTGTTATAAATCCTTTGTAAAAGGAGGTTTAATGCCAAAAGAAATTTATTTGAAGTTCATGAAAGTTTATGTGCACTCTTCTGCTTCATTTTCAACAATTAAGAAATGGGCCACCGAGTTTAAACGCGGCTGTACCAGCCTTGAAGATGATCCATGTAAAGGACGTCCAAAAAGTGTAACAACACCAGAAATCATTGATCAAGTGCATGATATGGTATTGGATGACTGGCAAGTCAAAGTGCATGAAATTACTGTGACTATAGGCATTTGAAAAGAACGTGTAGGATATATATTGCATGAAGAATTGCATATGAAAAAGCTTTGCGCAAGATGGGTTCCGCGCTTGCTTACAGCAGATGGAAAATGCACTCATGTGAAAATCTCTGAACAGTGCTTGGTGAGTTTTAACAAGAATAAAACTGATTTTGTGCATTGATTTATTACTATGGATGAGACTTGGATGCCAGAATCCAAACAGCAGTCAAAACAGTGGACAGAAGCTGGTTATTCAGCGCCAAAGAAGACAAAGTCGGTTCCATCAGCAGGAAAGGTCATGATATCAGTGTTTTGGGATGCTAAAAGCATTTTGTTTATTAATTTTCTTGAAAAGGGTAAAACAATAACTGAGAAATATTATTCCGATCTTTTAACCAGACTGGAAGAAAAAATCCATGAGAAAAGACCCAGTTTGCAGAACAAAAAAAAAAATCATCTTTCATCAAGGACAATGCACCTGCCCACAAAAGTGTTTTGGCAATGGAAAAATTATAACAATTCTGCACTATGAATTGTTAGAACATTCACCATATTCCCCAGATCTGGCTTCCTCTGACTTCTGTCTCTTCCCAAAACAAAACTCTTCCTTGCTGGTCAGCATTTTTCTTTGAATCAAGAGGTGAATGCAGCTGTAGAGGAGTACTTTGCAGATCTTACTGAGAACCACTACAGGGATGGGGTAATGGCGCTGGAGCATCGCTGGAATAAATGTATTAGTCTCAAGGAAGATTATGTTGAAAAATAAAAATAATTTTGAAATTATAAATTCGTTTTTTCGTTTTTAGGCTGAGAACTTTTCAGACCACCCTCGTAGTGGAGTGTTGCTACAGACCTGGTGGATCGGTTGCTAGTCATGAAGAAATGCATTACCAAATAGAAAAGATGAGTGCGAAAAGAGTAATTATAATGGGAGATTTTAATTATTCGAATATTGATTGGGTAGCAGTAGAATCTCATGAGAAGAATGAAAATGCATTTATTGCGCTGTTGCGAGACAATTTCCTCAAGCAGCATGTGACAGAAGGAACTCGAGGTCAAAGAGTGTTAGATTTGATTATAGTGTCAGAGGGCGTTTCGGTTAAAGATGTAACTATCCTGTGTTGAATCTTGAATAGGAAATTCTATACATTTTTGAATTTTATTCAGGATTCAACAACAATTAGAAAACAATTAAGAGATACTTGAGCTTTAGTATAGATACTGATTGTGAAAAGAGTATATAGAATGAATATTTTATGTAAAGATGCAGCATAAATCCATTATGTCAAGTTTTTCTGTGTGGAGAATTATGTTGTAGTAAGTTGTAACGACCATATTATGTTCTATGTGAAACGTATGTAATCTAAAGTTCAAGGTGCTTGGGCGAGCATTACGCTTGCAGCAGTGTAAATTATCGGAAAGCAGCTCACGCTCGAATTTGCAGAAGAGTCGAACCTAAGGAGACGCAGTGACCCGGTTGGACTAACGAGAAAGGAAGATGAGTGTCAGGCGAAGATTCGTAAAAGAAAAGAGGGTGCTAAGGGTGTGAAATAAAAAGGGTTTGCTCCCCTTGCAGAAGACTTACTTTTTTTTGGCTTTTTTGATCGTCGCTTTCGCCCGACACTCATCTTCCTTCGCGGACGAGCGATTCTATCTCGCCTTGTGATGGACACAGGATGCCCGTAAATGTTCAATATCGGCAGCCATAGTTCCCATGTACGTGACTGCTGAGACGGTGATGAGGAATAGAACAAATGAAACCAGACCAGCGTGGACAGATCACCAGCCCCGCTGAAGGGGCAGACGAGACGAACGGCGTGTATGACCACGTGTGTAAAGGTAATTCTACAATGTTCCTGACCCAGTTTTCAAGGAAGGAGAACCACCTAGCACCGTATGCAGAATGTGGACTATCTTGGTAAAGTACTGTTTTATTCTCCTTTGCTGTGAAATGTGTGAATTGCAGTTAAGTATTAATTGTGAATGGACATTCTAGTAAGGAACTTTAAGTGATGATTTATCATTAACTGCAAAGGTTTAGCTCTATCAGTAACTTTGTCTCAGATTGTGAATTAGGTAGAGTGTGATAATCATGATTTGTAACTTGTGGCATAGCTTGATAGGATAAATTATGAAGATTAGAGTTTGATATTATGTATTGTGTACAGTCAGTTAAGTGAAATTGTGAAGGAGCTTATGTTAGATTTCCAATTAAGTTCAAAATATCAATAATAGCTCCTCACCTGAGTCTGACTTGAATCTAATGGTGAGAATGAATGTAACTATGTACAAGTTAGTGATCTTAATAAAATGTGCTTTATGTTTTAACCTAAAAATAGCCTGTGCCTGAATTCAACTCATCACTCATAAAATTCGGAACCTAATATGGGGTATAATTGAATATATAGGCCATGATTGCAAGCATCATTGAGTGTAATTAGTTTAGATAATTAGGTGCTGAGGGATAAGCGTTAGGATAATCACCTCTGTATAATTTCTGAGAGAAGTTCCCTGGTTAAGGATTCCTCCTAACCTAAGGATATTGGCTGGTGCAGCGGAACAAAAAAATTTACCAGTATCTCTCGGGGAAACAACTGAATTATGACCAACAAAGAGATAGGCCCTTTGTCCGAGTGTTCAATACACATGGTTACTCTAAGTATTCGGCCAAGTTGATAGATAGCCTTCTGAGTCTAGCACCATAGCCTGTGTTAAGATAGGATTTTGAGGGTAGTCAGTCTAAGTCAGAATTAAAGTAAATCGATTAGCACAAGGACGAGATAACGTTAATAATAAATAATAACAAACAAGGAACACGATAAAATAGGAAGACATAACACCTGCCTCCAGTTCGTGACATTAATCATGCAGTATTCACTTGGGAAGTGACTAAGTTTTTGAATGTTCCATTCAGAAAAGGCTACATGCTGAACTACAAAGCAGGAAATTATGACCAACTGAAGAGTATACTGTGTTCAGTGGAATGGGATCGGTTGATGGATGGAAAGAATATTGACAGTGCATGTGAAGCATTTAAACAATACTTAAATGATGTGATATCAGAGTGTGTCCTGAGAGTTTGAAAAATAAATAGGGTAGGAGTCAAATGGATGTGTAATCTTATTAAGCAAGAGATTCATACGAAAATTGTGATGTGGAAGGAATACCGTGTGTATAACGATGATGTGCATTATGAATATTATAAGCAGCAGGCTAGAATAGTCACAACTGTTGTAGAGAAAGCAAAGTCTGAGTATGAAAAGAAACTGGCTCTGTGTGCTAAAGACAACCTACAAGAATTCTATCAATATGCTGCAAGTAAAAGAAAGAACTAATATGAAAGAATAACTCTTCTAAATGCAGATGGCATGAGGGTTACAGATGCAGAAGAGGTTGTTCAACTAAGTGCCATTTTGTTAAAGGCTATCAACCTGGTATATGTGACATTCAGCTCACTGCTACCTCTTCACTGGATGAAGAAATTCAGGTGTATGAGGATGAGGTATTAGAGATGTTGCACAAACTGAATAAGAATTCAGCAATAGGGGATATCAGTATGTGCTAAAAGAGCTGATCCGGCTATTCCTTTGACCAAGCTGTTTAATATGAGTCTCAGAACAGGAAAGATTCTGCAGGAATGGAAAGAATGTATGGTAATTCCATTGCATAAGGGTGGTGCAAAGATTGATGTATCCAACTATCGACCAATTAGTATCTCAGGAGTGGTGATGTGAAGGTTTTGGAAAAATTGTTTGTAGCCGACTGAATAAAGCCATATTTCAAATATCATCATCATCAAATTCCTGATATGTACCCTCAAGTCATGAAAAATTTACACCATTACTAACTTTCTATCCACAATTTTCCTGCAAATCAATCTGTTACCTCTCAAGACTTCAATATTATCAGATCTTATATTTCTCTCTTCTAAGGCACTTTTTACTGTATCAATCCACCTATATTTTGGTCTTCCTCTGGGTCTTTTTCCTGCAAACCTGGCAAAGAACACTTGTTTTGCTAATCTTTTTTCTTCTCCCTTTCTGTTTAAGTGACCATACCACCTGAGATTAGCTCTGCTAACACATTCCTGGATGCTAACAATATTAAGTTCTTTCCTAATATCCTCGTTTTTAATATGACATTGCCACTGATGACATCTGTTCACCCCTCTAATCTTTTCTCAGGACTCTCATATCTGTGGTCTCTAGCCTTTGGTCAAGTGTTTTATTTCTAACCCAGCTCTCAGATCCATAGGTTAAAATTGGTTTGAATACTGTCTTGTATACAGCTAATTAAAGTTTTGACTAATTTCTCTCTTATTCCATATAAATTTATTCACTTGACTTCCTACCATTCCAGCTTTGTTGATTCTGTTGTCTATTTCCATATTTAATTTACATCTTCACTAAAAATCGTGCCTAAGTAGCTGAAATGTTTTACTTGTTCCAGATGTTCTCCATTCACAACACAATTGACATTTTCAGTGATTCTTCCTATATCCATTGTCTTTGTCTTTTTATTGCTGACCTTCATACCATATCTATTATAACAGTTATTCAATTTAGTCAGAGAATCTTGCAGACTTGTAGCGGATTTATTTAGAAGTATAACATCGTCTGCATAAAACAAAGAGCTGCCATTAACATCTCCTATTTTGATATCAGGTTTAATTCCACTTACCTTCATAATGTGATCCATATTGATAATGAATAACAGAGGGGATAATGTACATCCCTGTCTCAAACCACCAGATTTAACATTAAACCATCTTCCTGTACTTTCTTCAATTCTAACTGCAAACTTACAACTCTAATAAAGACAAAGTATTGTTGATATAAGCCCCATTGACACCATATAACTGTAGCATATTGAATAGCTTCTCTCTTGGCACCTTGTCATATGCCTTTTCCAAATCGACAAAACTTAAATACAGATCTTTGTTATATTAAATGCTTTCTCAACTATTTGTCGTAAAGTGAAGATCTGATCCTGGTAGCCTCTATTTGACCTGAATCCAGCTTGTTCTTCACCAAGCTTTTCTTCCACAATTCTTCTCAAGTATACTTGCATATATCTTACCAGGAACACTCAGTAGGGATACACCTCTGTAATTCTCACATTCAGTTTTATTTCTCTTTTTATATATGGGTACTATGAAATATCTACTCCAATCACTGAGAATTCGTCCCTCTGTCCAGGCATTCTGAACTATGCAGTGCAGCCACTGTAAGACTTTTATACCACCATACTTCAGCATTTCTGGTCGAATATCATCTACTCCTGCTGCCTTTCCACATTTCAAGCCTTTGATGGCTTTTTTCTACTTCAAGTATGGATATGTATTCGTGACTGCATGCCTGGTCAGTGTTTTTTATCACTGAGCTGTCATCACTGCTTGTTTCATTTAGCTGTTTTTCAAAGTAATTACTCCATATTTAAAGGATATTTTTTCTCCTGTTTTCATGTCACCTTTATCATCTCTAACTCCTTTTACAGCACTCTTTGCTCCATTCCTAAGCTTCTTCAACAACCTCCAGAATATTTTGCCACATTCTTGATATTTATTTTCTATGTTCTTGCCAAAGTTCTCCCATGATTTTTGTTTAGCTAGTTTTACACAGTGTT
The DNA here is from genome assembly GCF_054136105.1 of Typopeltis vanoorti. Lineage (NCBI taxonomy): Eukaryota > Metazoa > Arthropoda > Arachnida > Uropygi > Thelyphonidae > Typopeltis > Typopeltis vanoorti. The sequence goes on from NC_143561.1 coordinate 49,898,944, forward strand.
TGGCTTTCTTACATTTGTCTCTGTATTCTCTAAGAGCACAAGCATACTTATTTGCCAGGAACTTTTGATATGCTTTCTTCTTTTCCGTCACTGCCTCTTTAACTTCCTGTGTCCACCATGGAGTTCTGATTTTTCTATCCTTGCAGACAACCTCACCACATGCATCTGGCTGAATTGACAAGGTTTGGTTCCTGTTCTCAAACTCTTTCATTTTTTCTTCAATAAACTTTGTGTATTTTAGTCTACAGTTCACATCTGAGAGTTGCTCAACTTTTATTCACTTTAAAACTTTCTTACATGTTATTGTTTTCAATATGAATTTCAATTTTATCCCCCTCAAGACTAAATAGTGATCGCTTCCAATTTCAAATCCTCTGTACACTCTGGTTTCCTGCACCAGGGAGAAAACATCACTATCAACAATAACATAGTCAATGAGACTTTTCTTATTACTTGCCTCTTCTCTCCATGTGAATTTGTGCACATTTTTATGTTGGAACATGGTGTTAGTAATAACCAATCCATGTCTTGAGCAGAAATCCAACAGATATTTGCAATTATTATTAGCTTTGCTCTTTTCTCCAAATTTTCCCAAAATATTTTTGTATGTCTGACAATGATTTCCTACTCTGCTATTTAGATCCCCAACAAGGACCAACTTTTCCTTTTTCCTTGTGTCAGTTGCTTTTTCTAAAGCCTCAAAAAATTCTTCCACTTCTACCTTAGTAGAGCCTTCTGTGGGCCCAAAGGCAGAAATAAGTCTCATTGTCCAGTTCCCCATTCTCATATTTGCTCATATTACTCTACTTGAGACTGCCTGCCATTTAAGAAGATTAGCCTCGTATTTTGTGTTGAATACTATGGCTACTCCTTCTTTTCCTTGATTGTCAGTGCCTGAATATAACACTTTGTATTTATTGCTCAGAAAGATCTCACCAGTTTTTGTCTTTTTTGTTTCAGTCACCCTATTATGTCGATCTGGTACTTATCTAATTCCTCAGCTAGCTCCATTTCTTTGCCATTCAGGCTTCTTATGTTGATAGTACCGATCTTTAACTCTGGTGATGTTGAGTTGGAGTGTGGTTTAGGGTTTGTTCCAGTAGCTGACTTTTCGCTGTTCGCCCTGGTTCCCTGGCGAAAACAACAGGGGCCTTGTTTAACCGGGTGATGCCCCAACCGGCATGAAATTTTGTCATGTTGTACAATCATTTTGTATTTTGGTTTAACCAATAAGAATACAATTTGGTCGGCTAAATCCCAAATTACCAGCCCATCCTCGTTCATTCAGTATCCAGGTGGATACCCAACAGGGTGCACCACGAGAAGGTGAGGATTGGACATTAGGTCAGAAGCCCTGGTCGGTTCTCCGCATTCCTTTAAAGGCTATGTGGAAGTCTCTCAGTTATACAACTTTGATCCTTAAGCACCCCCTACAAGATTTCAGTTGATGGAATTTTTCAATTTATGGAGAGTGGGGAAAGGACAAGAGTTCACCCTTGGAAGCTGAGAATGAATGCTGCTAAGAAGGGGGGTGAGGGCTACTTTTCCTATCATAGGGTGGTACATAGTTAAAAATGATTGCCATTGGATGTTGTGAATACCAGCAGCGTGAATGAATTCAAAAATAAGTATGATAGCTGGTGTGTGTAGTATGTGGCCTCCTCAGTGATTACCTGACTCCCTGGAAGTTTCTCTTCATAATAATAATAATAATGTAATCCATAGAGATGATGAAAATAACAGGTGGAGATATTATTTTTCTTTCTTTATCATCTTCAAATTCTAGTAGCTGACTTACAGCTTAAGTATATACTATATATTGCTCTATATAATTTCCCATTTATATCATATAAGTGATAGAAGAAATTCCTAGTGTGAGACCAACTTCCTTATTAGGGACCTGAAGTGACTGGAAAAAAAGTTCTATTTGATCTTTAGAGCACGGTTTCTGGACTATATAAAAAAATGAATAAAAAATTGTAAAAATAAACTATATAAAAAAAAAATCCGTAGCCCACTCCATCTTTCTAATGTACTAATTACAGCATGTCATGGGTGAGAGTTGCATTTACAAAAGGACAAAAAAACTTTTCTATGTTTATGCTAGAATTTCATATACGAGTGGCAAAATGGTGCATTGCTATTGTATTGCAATACTTTCAGATATATTTTACAATCCACTGAAAATACATAGTACAAATATCTCTGATGGAGAGTATTGTAATAAAATGGCAATACACCATTTGCTACTTATACATGAGAAATGCAACACTGTTACTGACGTGACATTGGTATCAAGACATTCCTCAAGAACGGGCAAAGCCTATTACAATACTTGAATACTATGAGGTGGCATAATAATAGCAACAAAAGTATACAAACGGAGGAAAACTCATGTTAAAATTTATTTATTTATAGAATTTTCACCTATGTTTCTTATGCATCTTTGGTACAGAATTACAGAACTGACAAACAATAACAGAAAAATTCTAAAAAGCTCCACCATAGTAGCGTAAGTCAACTGAAATGGTCCATATTTTCCTAACTGGGGAGACGAAAAAAATTAACTAGGCCCTTCCAGTGTTATGATCAGTTTAGATGTTGTGTCATTATTTACTAATATTCCTTTATTAGAATGAATTATTCCAACAAGAATTTCCAATTGATTTTGTTATGCACTCTGATTATTTCATCTTTCAAAGCAAATATCAACAAATTGAAGGAGCAGCTATGGGCAGTTTATTTCATTGTCAATTTCTTCATAGAACACTTCGAACATCGTCTCTTTGATAATATTTCTCTTAGATGTGGTCATTGGTATAGATATGTGGATGATGTGTTTGTAATTTGGAATGGCACTTTCTTTCCAAAATAAATGCTCTTCATCCTACAATCCAGTTCATTTTAGAAAAATAGATAACCAAATAGCCTTTTTAGATTTAATTTTTCATCAACCAGATGGCAGCTTACAGTTTTTAAGATGAAGACGCATATAGGCCACTATATCCATGTTGATTCTCACCACCATCCTACTCAAAAAGCTGCAACTATTAAGACCTTATCATGCTCATTGTGTTCTTATGATGAACTTTTATTGAAAGAATTACATATTAAATTATCTTCTTATCAAATGGTTTTAATGATTCCTTCTCACAAAAGCATTTAACAGTTATGGAATCTCTGTCTCTTCTAATCCAGATGAAATAACTTGCATTCTTATCCCTTATTGTGCAAAGCATTTCTGAATGCATAGCAAAAATTTTAAAACCACTGAGCATTTTTATCACCCATTGGGAAAATCTCCATCTTTCTCACATATAAGGATAAGCTTCTGCTTCTTGGTTTTCCAGCTGTCCATCAGATTTCTTGCTCTTGTGGCTTACCTTATTTTGGACAAATTAGAAGATTGTCTTGAAAAACACAAGGCTTAGAAAGTAAGTCTGGACTTACTGAGCATACTATCTCCTCTAAACATAGAATTCACTGGAACAAGACAATAATCCTTCATAAAAGTCGTTTCCATATAGAATATCTATAAAGAAATGTGAAACATTATTCCATTGGCCTAACTTAAACAGATCTGGACTACATCTGTTTCCCCTTTATGGGAGATAGTACTTTTTAAATCTGCTAATCTTTTGTGTGTGCATGTGCACATGCATGTGTATTTCTTCAGTTAGGAAAATATTAACTATTTTAGTTGTCTTACATCTAGTTACTAAGGTAGTGCATTTGAGAATTTTCTGTTATTATTTGATTACCGCTCCGTAATATGTTGTTGTTATTCTTAATTCCTTCTTATAAATTTGAATATTAATGGTAGTATCTAGATGTAAATTATACTTTTTCTATGCAGAAGAAGATATTAATGTAAGAGGATGATTTTAAAATTTAGTGTAACATATAATAGTAAGATTTTATTATTAATCAAGGAATACAAATAAAAGCAATTTGTCTGCATGCCAAGAAGACCTGGTATTGGTGTCACTTTTTTAATAATTAGTGGAAGAGAATATGTTGTTTACTGGACAGATATTTAATCCTGAAATTTATTTATTTATAAACAGTAACAGGGATCAATTCATTTTGCATTTGCAAAGATATTAACCTAAGAGAGAGAAATTTATTATTTGATTGCTTTCGACAGATCCTTTCCATATTGCTGAAATATATTAACCATTTTATGTTTCATATTTACATGTCATTCAAATCATGAGGTTATTCTTGAAATAATATTCATATACCATATAAATAACCTAATGAGGGAAACCATGCAATGTCCATGATAAACTTGCTAATCCGTTATTAAGTTCCCTCACATCATAATGTAATTCACACCTGGCCTTTCCTACTAATGGACACAAAAAAGGGTATATTAGCAGAAGTATAACAACGAAATCTCAATTATTTTTATTGTGCTTCTAATTCTTATTTCTGTTAATAATGTAATTAATATTGTAAATATTGTACACTTCAGTAGTCTCAGTTAAAAAAGTCAGTATAATTATAAATAGTTAAAAATATGAAATAGTATATAAAAAAAATTAATTTTAATCATGATACTTGAGGTAGACTAGATAATGGAATTTTTTTTTTTTTTTTTTTTTTATATATTCAAAAGGTGTGGAAAATGGACAGACAGTAAGAGTGCATGTAGACAACAAGGAGCTTTTTGTGACTTTCAAGGTAATCTACTCTCATATTCTTTAATTAACTTAATTTATCTACTTGGGAAAATGTTATTTAAACACAGCATTGGTATGTTTTATGGTTAAAAAAGAATGCTTTTCTGATAATTGTGAAAATTTGGAAATTTTCACAATTATCAGTAAATAATTTGAACATATCTGTAAAATTAACACATGCATCTTTTCTTTAGAAGGAAATTTTTTTTAGAAGGATATTTTTAAAGGAAATGTAATTTTTTTTTTTACTTTGAATCTCATTTCAAAACTCAGAAATCAGTAACCATTAATCATCTCAACTACCAAAACATTCACTTTCTAATTCTTTCCACCATAGTGAGCATTTCCATATTTCTGCAGTGTGTTTAGAAAATACACAATCTTGAATCTCTTATTTTTAATCTTCTCTAAGATTCGAAATCTCCTTGCTTTCACTTTGATTTTTTTTATTTTATATATATATATATATATATATATTTCTCAAGGGCTCACTTTAGTGAGTACGGGCATGGCAAACCCGAGGTACCTGATGCTGGACCATGCCTTACTTCATGTAATATATATCTGTTATATTATTCTGTAGACTGGTCCCTCCTCTTCTTTCTTTGCTTCTTTCTCCTCTCCTTGCTCCTTCCCCCTGATGCTATTAGAGTATTCGAGGGCTAGGGGTGAGTCTTTCCTATCTTGCTAAGTCATTTCGTCTTATGCAGCCACCGAAGGAGGCAAGCTAGCCTCAATAGGTGCCGGTCCCAAGCCCGGATAAATGCGAGGGTTGATGTCAGGAAGGGCATCCGGTCGTAAAACTTCAGTGCCAACTCAAACTATGATTATGAGTCGAAGAGAAAATGATATAAGGGCTAGGGCGTACCCCTTAAGCGATGCGCAGCCACATTGCCCTACAGCTGTGAGAAGTGGACGAGGGCTACCGCATCAAGGGCGGGTGCGGTTAACGAAGCGAGCCCAGCAGGTGGAGAGGATGTTGCGAGTGGGAACACTGAATGTTGGAAGCATGACTGGAAGGGGAAGAGAGGTGGCAGACATGATGAGGAAGAGGAAGTTGGACATTTTATGTGTGCAGGAGACAAGGTGGAAAGGGGGAAAGGCAAAGGAACTGGGAGATGGATATAAATTGTTCTACTCTGGAGCGAATAACGAGGGAAGAAATGGTGTAGGAATTGTGGTGTGTGGCAGAATGAAGGGTGAAGTACCAGACGTGGGTAGAAGGAACGACAGGATCATGCGAATGAAATTGGGTCTTGGAGAAGAGCGGGTGGTCGTATTATGTGTATATGCCCCGCAAGTTGGCTGTACAGCAGAGGAAAAAGATGAGTTCTGGAACGTGTTAGATGAAGAAATGAGGGAATTGGAAGAAAATGAGATAGTGATTGTCGGAGGAGACTTGAACGGGCACATAGGAAGACAGAATAGAGACTGTGAAAGGGTGCATGGTGGCCACGTAGTGGGAATGATGAACCAGGAAGGAGAGAGGGTTGTGGACTTTGCAGTAGCATTTGATCTGGCAATTGTGAACTCGTTTTTCTTCAAGAGGAAAGAACATTTGATAACATTTAGAAGTGGTAACAACAGCTCACAAATTGACTACATTTTGACTAGAAGAAAACATCTTAAGGTTGTGACAAATTGTAAGGTAATTCCAACAGATCAAGTAGCACAACAACACCGACTGCTGTGCGCAGACTTTAAAATAAGATCGAAGATAAGAACTTCTGGTTGCCATGGGATGAAGACAATTAAGTGGTTTCGCTTAAAAGAAGAGAGTGTGAGGAATCGTTTTAGGGAGAGAGTGTTAGAGAGGATTTCGGATGGACTAGAAAGTGTACAAGATTGGTGGAAACATAATTCAAAAGTAATCCTGAGCTGTGCAATCGAGGTGCTTGGTGAGACATCTGGAAAGATTAGAGAGCAGAAGGAGGGTTGGTGGTGGAATAATGATGTACAAGTGGCAGTGACAGCTAAGAGGAAGGCAAAGCAGAAGTGGGATGAGTCAAGAGTGGAAGAGGACAGAGAGGTGTACAAACAGAGAAAGCAAGAAGCCAAGAGAGTTGTGGCACAGGCGAAGGCCATGGCATATCAAGATCTGTATGATCAATTAGAAACAAAGGAAGGACAGAGAAAAATTTACCAACTAGCGAAGTGTAGAAATAAAGCAGCTAAGGACATCTTACATGTGAGGCAGATCAAAGATGCTGAAGGAAGAGTATTATGGAGGGATATGGACATAAGAAACAGATGGAAAATATACTTTGAGGGACTTCTGAATGAGGAAAATGCAAGGACTCACTGAGGAGATGGGCAGCCTTCTGAGGGGATGGTGCAGAACATCAGTAGAATGGAAGTGACGGAGGCCATGAAGAGGATGAGGAATGGAAAAGCGGTGGGCCCCGACAGAATTCCAGTGGAGGCATGGAAGGCACTGGGGGAAGAGGGAATTGACCTGCTGTGGGACCTGTTCATGAAAGTTTGCCAACAGGAAAATATACCCGAGGAATGGAGGGAGAGTACTCTTGTTCCCATCTACAAGGGTAGAGGGGATGCACAAGAATGTAAAAATTACAGAGGAATAAAGTTGATGTCCCACACAATGAAGATCCTAGAAAGGGTTCTTGATGGTAGATTGAGGGAGGAGGTGGAGATTGCAAAGGAACAATTTGGCTTCATGCCTGGTAGATCAACAACAGATGCTATCTTTGGGTTACGACAGATGAAGCTGCATCTGGTATTTATTGATCTGGAGAAAGCATACGATAGAGTGCCAAGGCAAGAAGTCTGGAGGTGTCTGAGGGAGAAGAAGGTACCGGAGAAATATGTCAGGTTGGTGCAGGAAATGTACAGAAATGTGAAGACAAGTGTTCAGACCTGTTTGGGACAGACAGAAATTTTTCAAGTAACAGTTGGCTTGCATCAAGGGTCAGCATTAAGTCCGTTTCTGTTTAATATTGTGATGGAGGTGGTAACAGAGGAGGTGAGAGAAGATGCACCTTGGACAATGTTGTATGCAGATGACATCTTGCTGTGTGTAGATTCAAGAGAAGAAGTGGAAACTAAACTGGAAAGATGGAGAAAAGTACTGGAAGAGAGAGGTATGAGACTGAGCAGAAGTAAGACAGAGTATATGTGTTGCGCAGTGGGCGGTGGCCAGGAGACAGACCTGGAGCTGGAAGGAAATGTCATCAGGAAGGTGAGAGACTTTAGATACTTAGGTTCGACAGTGGAAGAAGATGGAGGAGGTGAGAAGGAAGTGGGATGCAGGATACAAGCAGGTTGGAGGAACTGGAGGGAGATGGCTGGAGTGTTATGCGATAAGAGGGTGCCGATCAATCTGAAAGGCAAAATTTATAGGTCAGTAGTGAGGCCAGCTATGACATATGCTATAGAAATTGTGGCCCTGAGGAAAAATAACATTAGCAGGATGGAAGTAGCAGAGATGAGAATGCTTAGGTGGATGTGCGGTGTGACCAGAAAGGATCATCTGAGAAATGACTATGTCAGGGGAACAGTGAAAGTTACGAACTTAGGAGCGAAAATACAGGAGGCAAGGTTGAGATGGTTTGGTCATGTGATGAGGAGGGAGGACGAATATGTGGGAAGAAGGGTCATGCAGATGGATGTGCAAGGAAGGCGGAAGCGTGGGCGGCCAAAGAAGAGATGGAGGGAGCTGGTAGAAGAGGACTTGAAGATGAAGAACTTGGATGTGGTGACAGCCCAAGACAGGAAGGTGTGGAGGAGACTCATAACAAACAGTGACCCCACTTAAGTGGGAGAAGCTGCAGAAGAAGAAGAAGAAGAAGATATATATATATATATATATATATATATATATATATTTTTTTTTTTTTTAATTTTGTTCCTGCCCACAAATAATGCAGTAATACCAATATTACTGTATTATTACAACTCACCCATAAGAGATGGTAAACCTATATTACATTAGTACTATAGGTGGGTTAGAGGTTTGGAATACAAGTTTCTCTTACTTATATTCAAATAGTTGATATGATATCTGATCCTTAGCTAAGGCCAGCAATTCCACCATTGCCTAATACACTGGTGTCTAAAACCTAAGAACGAACACTATTTCTGAAGATTACAACCACAAATTCAGATGAATCAGCTTGTGGCAATTTGTATAACAGACAATATCGAGTAGAAAGTGGGTACACATTCAAATTTTCAAATCACATGCAAAGGGGTCATGGTAGCACTCAACAGGATAAAAGGCAAAAGGCTGCACTAAGTGAATTGTATTTGAAGGAAGTTCTTTTCATGAAGGAATAAAGCTGTAAACTTGGATATCTTGAAGACATCATCTAGATTATTTCATGTTGGAAAGCTTGAAGAAGGCTACAAAATTACTAATATTGCCAGAGAGTTTGGAATCTCACTTAGCATTGTATCCAGGTTCTAGGCAGCATTTCAAACCAAGGAATTTGTTCCAGATGTTTGCAAAGAGGTTTCCCTTGCTCTACCACAGAGCATGAAGACAGATTTTTGGTTAAAACAGCAAGACATAATCAATGCACCACAGCAGTTCAGCTTGCAAGTCAGCTCATTTCAAGCACAGGTACATGGATATCTTAACAAACTGTGGCAAGACATCTGCAACAGGTAGGCCTGTAGTCTGCATCCCTTTATCCACAGCTCATTATAGAGCATGTTTTCAGTAGTGTTGTATCCGTAAAAATTGGACAAGACACCAGTGGGCTAATGTAGTCTTTACAGATGCGTTGTTTTAGTCTTTCTTCTGATTCTAGATGACATCTGGTGTGAAAGTTGTACTGCTTACCATCAGAAGAATGTTCTTGAAAGGGATAGATATGGGGGTGCTGGGGTAATAGTGTGGGGAGATGTTATGTTTAACGGATACACCGAGCTACAAATGCTAGAAAAAAAAGAGACTATGACTAGTGAATGATAGTGCAACGAAGTTCTTCATAAGAATTAATTTTTATGGATGACAATGCCACACACTTCATACACGAGCACTGGAGATACACCTAAGCAAAACTTAGGTGCATCACTCCAAACATGTGAGCAGTATTCTAAGCACAAGTGAATTTGGGATTTGCATATAGTTAAGAGTTGGTTGGGTCTAAAATAGCCTTTTGAATGAAAGAAAATGCCTAGTTTTTGGGATGCAGAGGAGACTGTTGATGTGATGTGTTTGTGCCAAGAGAAACTGGAGGTAAACTTTAGTCCAAGCAGAGAAATCTGATCTTGTCTGGTGATTTTTGTATTACTGAGGGGAAGAGTAAGTGAGGTGATCTATTTTGGAGAGAAAAGGCAAGATTGTTTTGGTGGCATTGAACATAAGATTGGCCTCTCCTCATTAGAGAATAGTATGTAGATCAAAGTTTAAAGCATTGGTTGTTGATGATCTTATAGCCTGGAGTGTCAGGGTACTGCATAGTTTGTCAAATGAAGAGTGGAGAGTACTATTGTCTGCAAAACTGCAGGTAGGATTAGTGGTGATTGTGAATAGGATAGGTCATTTATGAACAGGGGAAAGAGAGTAGGTGATAAGACAGGGCCTCAAGGCACTCCAGTATTGATCGTGAAGTTTGAACAGAGGGCATCATCTACCATGACTTGCAGAGAATTGACCAAAGAGAAAGCTGGCTACCCAGTTACAGAAGATGGCAGATTGTCAAGCAGACCACAATACCACACATGGTTGAAAGCTTTAAGAATGTTGAGGATAGCAGCACAAGTTCCTACAAACCTTTCTATGACATGTGTCCAGTGATGGGTGATGTAAGCTGTAGATCTTGAATGGTGGAACCCATACTGGTGGTTGATGATTAACTGATGGGCTTCTAAGTTGTGGAAGGCTATTGATGACTTTCTCCAATATTTTGTAGAGAACTGAGGTAATAACATTTGGTCAGTAGTTTGATGGTGGGAGCCTCCATAGCACTGTTGTTATAGACAAAGCCCTTTGGTTGGAAAGACCTGGGTTCAATTCCCGTCAGTGATGTGCGGAACCTTTATCTGATCTCTTTCGATGAAAGGTGAGTTAGGCAGTCTCATATGGAGGTAGTGGATTTTTTCACCCGGAAACTCTGGTTTTTCATCCCCCCAGGACACAGTCCGTGAACACACACATCTACAAACATAACAGACCAGGAGTCATAGGGCCAACCACCTTATCCTTGAGATGGTTGTGGTTGTAAGAATAAAAAATCTTGACGCCACAAAAGGTAAAAGATGAGGATTAAGAAAGAAAGTTTGACTGCAGACTTATATTGCTTTTTTTGAAATAGGATGGATATGAGATTGCTTCCATTGCATTGTGATAAGTGCCAGATATGTATAATAGATTGTGCTGACAATGCAGGACAGGTGTTAGCTCTAGAGCACAATGTTTGAGTTGGAGAGATGTCATCAGGACCAGATGACTTTTTAATATCTAAGTTATTTAGTAGTTTGGTAAGTGATAAATATATTTACTAAATGAATTATTAAATAAATTTATATTTATATAAATATTTGGTAATAAATATTAGCTGAACAGTTGATAAGATCGTCTTTATGTACAATAAATAATATTTTGCTGTAATTTTAGGTTACCCCAAGTAGTTATTTTAAAAGGGATGGAGCAGATATACATACAGATGCAACTATTAGTCTTTCACAAGCAGTTTTTGGCGGAAAAATAAAAATTCAGGGTCTTTATGAAGATCTTTCAATTCAGGTAGTAACAATATCTTTGGCCTGTTATATTTTTATAATGGCTGACATGTAGAAAATTAGAATTTATTAAACTCCAGTATATTTCATCCTATGTTACAACACTCAGAACATGAACATGTGTTTACTTGCTCATGTCTCAGTCGCATCAGATTTTGGTCTGGTTGAGATATGGTATCTATTGATAATTTTCCAGATGGTAGTTTTGTTAAATCCATTATTGTAGTGAACATGATTTGTATTTAATTCTTCCAACAGAAGGGACTCAGAAGAACAGATTGTATGAGCTCTGTGTATAAGAGTTTTGATTAAACTGTTTTCTGTGATAATGGATGATGGTGAAGAAGGGTTGTCTATAAACAGAAAATTCAATACTGTTATAGCTGTACTGATTATTAAAGTATCCAGAAAGGAAAGAATGTTGTTGAACTCATGTTCAATATTGAACCTGATATGGGAATACATGGAGTTTATTTTATCCAAGAATTGTAGTAATTTTGGCTCTGAATAGGACCAGACTACAAAGATCATGCATTGTAGCCAAATACGAAGATTGAGGATGAAAATGGTGCTGAAGAGTTGACTTTTTACATGCTCCATAAAATAATCAGCTAAAGCTGTTATGCGATAGGACTGTTTGTTTGTGGCTGTTCCTTCAATCCGCTTGTACAATTTATTCTGCCAGGTAAAATAGCCTGCATTGCTGGTGAAGTTAAACAAGTTAATGATATTCTCAGGAAAATCAGCTTGTAATAATTGGAGAGGTTCCTGAAGTGGTATGTTGGTAAATTAGGAAACCATTACTTCATTGTCCAGCAAACATGGATCCTTAATTTCTCATTTGAAGTCAATGCTGCTTTTAATATAAAAAGTAGTGTGGCCAGTGAGGTTTTGGAGAAGAGTAGAAAGATATTTTGCAAAACAGTAAGTGGGAGAGCCAATATAGTCAACTGTAGGGCATACTGGATAATCATCTTTAACCATAGATATATGAAGGAAAAGTATGATGAATTCATAATTTTTCGTTAGTAGGAGCAGTTCATGAATGTACTTGGTTGAGTAATTTATTTAATTTGTTCATTTGACTCTAACTTGAGTCTGCTGATTAAACTATAGGTTGATCTGTCCTCTTATCCATTAAATCTGGACACATCCACTGAAATAGACCAGAGATTGAGAGTACAGTGCTGTCATCACAAGTACTGTCTTCAGCTGATCTGAATGATGCATCGGTGGAAAGACATTGTTCTACAGAATGAACAAAAATCTCTTAAAACAAGACTGGGAGAAAAATCTTGGAGTCTATAAAAATCTTTTTATACCCTGTATATTTGAATATAAACCCCAGCATTAATCTGTCTGAATGCTTCCTAGTTATAATATATATGCAAATAGGAATATGCTAACATGCACAACTGTAAACACATGCTCACAACTAATTTGAATTATTAGAATCCTATATTATTAATACTGTATTATGCAGGATTAGGATAACACTAATTGTGTCTATCTCGAAATATTACACCTTCTTTTATTTTGGTTTCAGTTATATGTGTGTTCATGGTCAACTGTAACTATTGTGAATTGTAGGGACCACAGGAATAGTTTATTGTAGTGGACAGTTTGCTATAATGGATTTCTTTTAGAATAGCATTGTACTTATAGGACTTCGGTTAAGACTTTTCAGTAGTTTGTTATAGGGTTTCAAATTCACCAAGTTTAATCAGCGTTTCTAATATCTAGAGACAGACTGCAGGATTTTTGAAATTTGTCTATTAATCTACATGCTAAGAAAATACTTGGCTGATTGATTTTTTTACAATAAGCATTCACCACACAAGGTTTTTTGAAATTGAAGTACTGTTTCTTGCAGAGTATAAAATACTCACTACATGTGCTTATTAGCTTAGTTGACTGAGCAGATAGTATCTCTGTCTGCCAACCTGCTGGTTCTGGGGGTTTTAATATCACTGATGCATAGATGTTTGTGAATGTCTTCAGGTGGAAAATAACTTTCATTGGCTAATGTGAGACTACCACTTTGCTTACTGAAAGCATGAAGTGGCTTTAAAAGTTGTACTATGTTTGGTATCTAGAGCAGGGATCTCAAATTATCTGATCCTTAGCCCACCTATTGTGTTTAAGTATTATAGGTTTGCACTCTTTCATGGGTGGATTAACATTTTAAATATAGATATATTTTGTGACATTTACAAATTTCAGTTTGCCACATATGTATGGTTTCAGTAGAAAGTAAGGAATGGTATGTCCCTACCAATGTGCTTTAATTCATTTATTTCAGGAAAAAATAAATGGTTTGATATTATAAATTTTGTTGCGATATAATAGGTAATAGGGAAAACGTTAGAATGATACGTTAACATGAGTCCTTGACTCAATGGAAGTCTCAGATAATAACAATAATAATTGGTCTGCCTTTCTCTCTCTTTCCCTTTGATAGATATTTTTTCCACTTCTCTCTGTATTCCTTGATCATTTCATTTACATCATAAATATCTAAATCTTTTCTAATAGATATTTTTTCCACTTCTCTCTGTATTCCTTGATCATTTCATTTACATCATAAATATCTAAATCTTTTCTAATGTCTTTATTTCTTATATGGTCCAATTTTGTGCATCCTTTAATTGCTCTTAAAAATCTCATCTCTGCAGCTTGTATTTTGTTTTCATCTTTCTTTTTAACAGTCCATGTTTCTGAGCCATATAATAGTGGGAATGGCCATTACTTTATAAAATTTAGTTGTTTCTCATCTTGTTTTTTTTTTTTTTTTTCCAGTGTCCTTTTAATTGTTCCACAGAACCTTTAAGTCCTGGGTATTTTAGGTTTTTTTTGTTTTTTTTTCCATCTATATATTCTTTTAGATATGTTATTATGTAGCCTAAATAATTAAATTGTATCATCTGTTCTGTTATTTTATTTCCTATAACTATTTTTGATCTAACATAATCTTGACCTTTAATTGCCATGACTTTTATGAAAATTTTAAATGGTATTGTTAGCTTATTTGGCTGTAACAAATATGACCACATTGCCACCAATTGGTGAGAGTGATCATAGGGTCTTGACTTGGGAGGTGGCTAAAGGTGTGGAATTTTCAATTAAGACAGGGTACATGTGGAATTATCAGGCTGGAAAGTATGACAAGCTTAGGAGTTTGATTGGTTCGGTACCATGGCATGTACAACTGCAAGGACTAGAAGTTGATAGTGCATGGGAGGCAGTTAAGAAGTGTTTGCATGAAGCAATGGCTGACTGTATACCTAGAGTCCGAATAATAAATCAAGTAGGGGTTAAATGGATGAATAACACCATTAAGCTTGAGCTGCAAAAAAAGAAACAACCATGGAGGGAATTTAAGGAGAAAGGTGACCGGCAGGCACATGAACGGTATAAAGCGCAGGCCAGAAGGGTAACGAGTGTGGTAAGAAAAGCAAAAAAGGATTACGAAAGAACATTGGCCATGCAGGCTAAAGAGAATCCTAAACAGTTTTTTAGATATGTAGCAAGTAAAAGGAAAAATGTACATGGCAGAATGATTTTAAAGAATGCCGATGGTGGGGAGGTAACTGAATCAGTTGATATAGTTGAGTTACTGAGTGAGCACTTTGCAAGTATATATCAACCAGGTGGTGACATTGCAGAAACGAATAAACCAGTAGATTATACAGGAATTGTGGTGAATGAAGTGGAGGTGAGTAGTCTATTGCATAACCTCAATGTCAATATATCCGTGGGATTGGATGGTATACCAGCTCGTGTCATACGAGAAGCAGCTAAAGAATTGTCAGTACCCTTGACCATTTTGTTTAATTTGAGTCTCGGGTCTGGGTTAGTCCCGAGGGGGTGGAAAGAGGGGAAAATGGTTCCACTGCATAAAGGTGGTTCCATGACTGCTGTTGTAAATTACCGACCGATTAGCATATCAGGAATCATTGTCAAGGTCTTAGAGAAATTAGTCAAGAAAAGAATACAGGATTGGATAGATGAAAATGGGATATTGTATGGGGGACAACATGGTTTTGTGAAGGGTAGATCATGCCTCAGTAACTTGCTCACGTTTTATAACACAGTGACGGCTGAACTGGATAGGGGGTAATGGGTTTATAGTGATACTACTGGACCTTGCCAAGGCCTTTGACAGGATACCACATGGAACTCTAATCAGTAAACTGGAGCAGATGGGGATAGATATAGGGTTGGTGAGATGGATAGAAGGGTGGTTGAAGGAGAGATACCAGAGAGTGGTTTATTCAGGAGTGGGGTCTAAAAGACGGCTTGTGACTAGTGGTGTGCCGCAGGGCTCTGTTCTTGGACCACTGCTTTTCAATTTGTTCATCAATGATATAGGAAAGGATTTGAGAGGAAGTGTTCACTTGTTTGCTGATAATGCAAAGTTGGGTAGAGCAATTGTGAGTGCACAGGATGTCAAAATTTTGCAGGATGATTTGGATAGATTGGAGGTCTGGGCTAAGGAGAATGGATGTCAATTTAATGTGTCAAAATGTAAGGTTATGCACCTTGGGGTGAAAAGAATAGCAGCAGTATATCGTATTATCAATCTCCTGGAGTACGGTGGAACCGTACTCCAGGAGATTGATGAGGCCAGGGATTTGGGAGTGTTGGTGGATAGGGAATTGAAGTTTAGGGGGCACATTGCAAAAGTGACTAAATCAGCTCATCAAATCACTTGGCTTCTGAAAAATACTTTAACATGCAGAGACAAACAAGTTGTTTTTCCTCTGTATTGAGCCTTGATAAGACCCACATCTGGACTACTGTGCCCAGTTATGGGCACCAGGGTTTCTTCGTGATGGGGAGGAAGTGGAGAGGATCCAGAGATGAGTGACCAAGATGATAGAAGGTCTGTGGAATGAACCTTATGAGAATAGGTTGAAGATTTGTGGGTTGCAGAGATTGGACGATAGGCGAAGGAGGGGTGATATGATTGAGACATTCAAATTACTGAAGGGTTTCTATAAGATTGATCCAGAAGATATTTTTGAAAATATGACTGGTGGTGGGAGGACTAGGGGCCATGCATGGAAGCTGGGTAAGAGCGTGGTTGACAAGGGTGTTAGAGCTAGGTTTTTTACTTGGAGAGTGGTGAATGAGTGGAATAAGCTTCCAGAGTCTGTTGTGGGTGCTACGACTGTGAATGAGTTCAAGGCAAGGTATGATAGATACTGTGTCAATGTCGAATAGTTGTTCTTGACGTGATGTTAGGGCCTCCCTCGATGAGTCTGTCGACTCCTTGGAGTTGCCCGGAACAATAATAATAATAATTATTATTATTATTTTGTTTAATTCGTAAACTGTTTTTTGGAGGTCATCTTCATTGTCTAGTAATATAATCTGATCATCTGCATACTTTGTATGAATAACAGTTTGTCTGGTTAACTGGATACCTTGTTTTATTGTTGTTTTCCATATTTTAATTATGTCAACAATATATATTGAATAGAGTTGGAGATGTAATCTATAAAGGCATACGAGTCTCTAAATTAAATTCTTGTCTTTATTCAATAATTTCTTTTAACATAAATATTGTCTATACATGATCTTCTATGTCTGAAACCATTTTATTCTTCTGAGAGTAGATTGTTTCGATATTTCTGTCTTTTATTTAGGATTTTACTGTAAATTTTTAACCTGTATTTAATAAACTTTATTCTTCTGTAATTTCCACAATCATCTCCGTCTCCTATTAAATATAGATAACCTTAGCTTTTAACCAATCTGATGGAACCTCACATTTCCTCCAACAATTATTTATTAATTTTAAGAATCTGTGATGTACATATTATCCATCATATTTCCAAAGTTCTGCATTTATGCCATCTGATCGAGTTGATTTTCTGTTTTTTACCTTTATTGCTTCTTTTAGTTCTTCCAATTTTATTGGTTCTATATTCGTACTGACTTCTTCATTATTATTTTCTGTTATTAAATTTGGGTCATATCATAAATTCTTATAATGTTCTATCTGTTGTTTCTTTTGTATTATATTGATTTGTGCTGTATCTCTTTGTTCGTTGTTTAATTTCCATAATATTTTGTAGGTTGTCTTGTCTTCCATGTGTATCTTCTTTTTGATTAATAAAACTTCCCCCAAGAATCTTGATGAGCTTTCTGTGCTGTGGTTTTGGTTTATTTTTCTTCTGTTTCCTTTATATGTTTTTGAAGGAGTAATTTGTATGACATTTGTCTTTCTTTTATTGCATTTTCTGTATCTGTGTTAATGTTTTTCTTTTTAATATTTTATTTTTCTTTCCAAGAGGCTAATGATACATTCAATTATAGATCTTGTTCCTTTGCCATTCCAAGTATATTTATTTATTTTCTTTTTTTGAAAAAAAAAAAAAAAAAGTACTGGTTATTTTAAAATTATTGAAAGTACAGAAGTCTAATAGTTCTTGACCATTGTTATTCATTCAAATTTCTCCATATTTTCCTAAGACATTTGGGACTGAACTATATCCAACTCTAATGTTAAGATCTCCTGCTATTACTATTTTTATTGTCATTTTTATTACATTTATTTAACTGTTTTTTTTGTAATTCTTCATAAAATTGTTTAGAATCCTCTTTCCTACCTTCTTCAGGGGTATATACTCCTATGATATTTAAGTAGCTTCTATTTGTTTGTAATTTAACTGTTATAATTCTTTGCCAGAGAACCTTTAAGTCCTAGGTGTTTAGGCATAGTGTGTCCAAGTGTTGAAAATTTTGTGCAGTAGACTTTTTTTTTAATATAGTGCACCTATATGAGAGGTAGAGGAACATATAACGTCACTACTGTGTGCAGAGTACAGCTAGTGGTTGGGAAAGAAGAAAACTTTTGACAGATTTCTTGAAGATTTTATGAGGAAGATCGTTGAGAAGAAAATTTCGTGTGATCAACAAAGGGATATTGCGTAGCTATAATTCTTGCTCTGTTTTAACAGGCCCATTGGAAAGCACGGAAAATTATAGGTCCTATTCAGTGAAGCAAGATATACTGTAGCTACTTATAAGAGAAACAAGAGATCCGAAATGTGAGATTTATTCAGATCTTGTATAGTCCTTCTACAAACAAGTACTTCTCATTTCTCTCTCTCTCTCTCTCTCTCTATCACACAAATATTTCCTGAAACAGGTGCAGAATTCTTAGTTACCATCTTTTGGGACAGCAAAGGTATTATTTTTGATATATTGCTTAAAATCAAATTGGATATATAGAAGAATGAGTGTAGATAACTAGGTATATGTACGTAACTATTGTAATAATGTTATATACGGATATAAAAATATCCGTATATAACATTTTACTATAGCAAACTTATAGGAATAGTTTGATATAGTAGATAAATTGCTATAGTGAATTTCTTTTAGCATTGTACCTATGGGAAAAAAAAAGTATACATTAAAGTATAAATTAAATTAAACTTGCCAAGAAATTATATTTTTGTTTAATCCCAAGTGTAAGAAAACAAAGTTTTGCATGTGAAATATATTCACAATGAGGCTACTTGTAATATCGGCTAATGGCTTCACATCAGTTGCTGCAGTATTCCATAATGCCAACTGATAACACACACATCCTTTTGAGGTGTGTGTGTGTGTGTGTGTGTGTGTGTGTGTGTGTGTGTGTGTGTGTGTGTGTGTGTGTGTGTGTGTGTGTGTGTGTGTGTGTGTGTGTTGGCATTATGAGAAAAGATTACCCAGATTGTTTTGACCTTTACTGAGGTCTCATCAGTGGGAGCCAGATCCAGAAGAGAGATCAAAGTTTAATGCAGAACTCATATATTTTCCATTTTAAGTAGTAAAAAAGACTAAGTAGTGACCTTTCCCATAATGCATAGTATTATACACATCCTAAAGGATGTGTACTACTTTGGCATTACAGGATACTAAGGCAATTGATGTGAAGTCATCAATCTCTATACACAAGTAGCCTGGTTGTGAAGATAATTCACATGCAAACTTTGTTTGCTAATACTTTGATAAAGGATTAAACAAGAATCGGAAACCAGTATGTTTGCCTTTTATTAGTGTTCAGATTAGATTTTGCTGGCCTCACAGCTGTTTCAAACTGTAGTTTTCATCAGAGACCAGGCAGAAACCTAAAAAGGAGCAAAAACTCTTCAATATATTAGCAATTCTGTGTTAAAAAGTTATATTCATCATATGTGAACTCTCAGTAGGTGCATAATCTATTAAAGTTTAGAATCTAAAGGTTTCAATTTGGCATTGAAGATATTATGTTTCTTTCTGTGTTGAGCTATAAAATATGGTTTTGAATCTATAATATCCTCCATTTTAATATCTTCCTTATGCCAAATTGAAACCTTTTAGCTCTATGCTTTAGTAACTGATTATGCACCTACTGAGTTTTCACTTATGATGAATATAACTTTGACACAAGATTACCAAGGTATTGAGTTTTTATCCTCTTAAAGGTGACATGAAAACTGAAGATAAACATATTCTGAATATCTGTTGTAATTACTTTGAAAGACTGCTAAATGAAATAAAGCATTGACAGCATGTTGGTGGAAAACACTCAACAGGAATAAATATCAATACTTGAAGTAGAAAAACTATCAAAAACTTTAAACATGGAAAGGTAGCTGGAGTAGATGATTTCACCAGAAATGCTCAAATGTGGAGGTATAAAAATTTTACAATGGTTACATTCAGAATGCCTGGTTAGAGGGTCAAATTCCAGATGATTGAAACAGAGTTCTCATAGTATCCATCTATAAAAAGGAAAATAAAATTTAATATGAGAATTACAGAAAATTTTCCGTACTGAGTGTTCTTAGTTTAGTAAGAACTAAGTATACTTGAGAAGTAGCTAAAAAATATTGTGGAAAGGGAAGCTTGGAGAAGAACAACAAGCTGGATTTAGGCCAAATAGACGTTGACAGGATCAAATTTTCACTTTAAGACAAATAGTGGAGAGGTCATGGGAATATAACCAGATCTGTATTTAAATTTTGTAGATCTGGAAAATGCATTTGACAAGGTGCCAAGAGAAAAGCTATTCAAGAAAAGATGCAGTTATATGGTGTAAATGGAACATTAACAACACTTAGTTTATATTTGAGTTGTAAGTCTGCAGTTGGAATTGAAAGGAGTACAGGAAGATGGTTTGATGTTAAATCAGGTGTGAGACAAAGGTGTACATTGTCTCTAGTGTTATTCATCTATATGGATCATATTATGAAGAAAAGTGGTATTAAACCTGATATCAAAATTGGAGATGTTAATCTCAGCTCTTGACTATGAAGATGATGTTATACTTCTAAATAAATCCAGTACAAGTCTGCAAGATTCCCTGACTAAATTGAATAACTGTTTTAATAAATTTGGTATGAAAATCAGTAAAAAGACAAAGACAATGTAAATAGGCAGAAACATTGAAAACATCAACTGAATTCTGAATGAAAACCTATAAAACAGAAACATTTTAGTGAAGACATCAAATTAAATATGAAAATACGCTAACCACCCAGGCCTGGTTGGTCGAGTGGTTAGCGTATCTGCTCCCCAGCCAAAAGCTGCAGGTTCGAATCTTGCCGTGGGCATGGATGTTTGTGATTGTCTGTGAAAATGCTAGTAGTGGTGGTTGGCAGTAGATGCCGTTGGTATAGCTGCGGTTCATTGTAATTGATGGATTGAGTGATGGAGACAGAGTTATAGAACCCTCCCTTGATGAGTCCTTGGACTCCCTGGAGTGTCACATAATAATAATAATAATAATAATAATAAAAAAAAATAGCAGAATTAGCAAAGCTGGTATGGTGGGAAGTCAACTGTGAATAGATTTATATGGAATAAGAGAAAAATCAGCCAAAACACTAAATTAGCTGTATACAAGACGGTGTTCAGGCCAAATTTAATGTATAGATCTCAGAGCTGGGTTAGGAATAAAACACTTGATCAAAGACTGAAGACAACAGATATGAGAGTTCTGAGAAAGATTAGGAGAGTGAACAGATGATATCAATAGCAGGATTGTATTAAAAATGAGGGCACCAGGAAAGAATTTGACATTGTTGCATTCGGGAATGTGTTAGCAGAGCTAATCTAATGTGGTATAGTCACTTAAACAGAATGGGAGAGGGGAAAGGTTAGCAAAACCAATGTTCTTTGCCAGAAAAAGACCTAGAGAAAGACCGATATCAGGTGGATTAACAGTAAAAAGTGCTTTAGAAGAGAGAAATAAGATCTGATAATAATATTATCAGATCTTATTTATTAGGAGTGGCTTCTTTAAAAATTTGGGAGCAGAAGTGTTTCTATCCCACTCTATGATATGGTTCGTTCTTGAGAAATGAAAAGCTAACCCCGATTTTTCTTCATTGTTATTATTGACGTCACCAATGTGTTCTTTTTGCCTAATTTCAAGGCTCCTTGAAGTCTGGCTGATGTAATTCAAGCTGCACGAGCAGGGTATGTTATAAACTCCAACATGTTTGAAGAAAGGATGGCTATCTTTTGGAGATCTTAAGAATTGCGTGATCGTTTCTGTAGGTTTAAAGGCCACTCTTATTTTATGTGGTCTAAGGAGTCTTGCAATCTTATTCGAAACTGTCCCTAAGTATGGAATGATGATGGTAGAAATATAACGTATGTCATCTCGTTTTCTTTGTGTGGGGGGGGGGGGGTCAGAGAAAAGTATCTTGTGGACCAGAAAACCTTAACAGGGACCAAGGACTAATCTTGCCTGTGATCTGGAAGACCCTTATTAGATCTCTTAACTCACCAGAACTGAATTACAGTGCCAACTATAGAACGTTCCTAAATAACAACAAGTGAGATCATGCATGCTCTATGCATGTATTGTATGCACTCTGTTCTCTCTAATATAATTGGAATCAGTTGATTATAGTTTGTAATAGTTTTTTTACTTTTTAGTGCCTTACATCAGTTATGTACCCTGAAGATGCCAACAGCCTTAGTTGGCGAAACTAGTTGGTATAACATAGTTGTTTATTATATGTACTTGATCAATTCCAGAGCTTTTATGGTCAAGAAAATTAAACGTTTTTTAACAAGATATTAAAATGTCAGTCAATTCTGTTTGTGTAAGTGACAGTCAACGCTGTGTGTCCAACACACAATTGCTGAAAGAAAACAATTTGCTTCAAGATGATGGTTCTGTGTTGGATCAAAAAACAGTAAATAAATTAAACATGTTGACATATTAGTTTAATCTTTGTTTTCTGTGTTGGATCAAAAAACAGTAAATAAATTAAACATTTTGATATATTAGTTTAATTCAGAAAGCTTTGCTAGCATTTTCTCTCTTCCATCAAAGAAACTCTCACATTTTGCATTAAATTTAGAAGAACATGAATTCTTCAGTTGCACAACTAAATAAAAAAAGTTGCATTTTATTTTTCCTCCTCTGAAATTATATGAGAATATGCCACTCATTGCTAAAATGTTAGCAAATCGCATTCTTAAGTGAACTGCTGTTTACTGGGATTGGCAATGATCACAAATTTAATTAAAAGCTTGTCTCTTTATTCATGTTAGATTGCTCTGTTTGTTGTATTACTGACTGAGATAGTTTTAAGACTTTTAAATGATATAAATAACATTACTGTTTGTTTACTAATTTTAAAGTCAGTTTTTTTTTTTTTTTTTTTGCTATTCAGTATATCCCTCCTGTGTAATTTATTATTTTTTTTAATTTATTTCATAAATTTCAAAAGTCATTTGTCTATGAACTGTTGTTTATTAGTGTGGTTTTTCCAGATCACACCTGGCACATCATCACATAGCATAATTACACTCCCGGGAAAAGGAGTCAAGCGAATGAACAGATTTGGTTATGGAAATCATTATGTTCACATTAAAATTAAAGTTCCTTCGTAAGTACTAATGCATGAACTAATATAAAATATTTTTTTTTAAGTGTTAATGGATGGAACTATATAGTTTCATGCATTAGCACTTATATATATATATATATATATATATATATATATGTATATATAATTTATATAATATATAAATAATATATATATATGTATATATAAAATGTGTACACACACACAGTAAGTTCTCAACTTATGCAGTTAATTCATTCTGAAGGTTTCGGTGCAAGTTGAAAATCTGCATACATCAGTTTAGCATGCAGTAGCGTTGGGTTTTCTATTGTATAAGCATAAGTCTTATTAGCATTCATTGTTGCATGTCTTCAATCCATATTGTCAATAATTTTTCCATTAATTTATTAATAATGCTATTTTCTTGAAAGTGATCAGGGATTGTATTGGCTGAATGCTCATGTGCTACATAACACAAACTTTATCTTTTATAAATAGTTCTCACAGTCGATTCATTTATTTCGTAAGTACACACAATGTTTACGAACTTATTACCCTTTTCATGTTTTTTAATAATATCTACTTTAGTCTCCATAGTTATCATGCACCTTTTCTTATCTCTTTTACATTGTTCAAACATATTTGGGAGTTTATATTTTGTTTTTAATAAGCAGTTACAAGACACAACTTGTGTTCAAGGTAGAAATAGGCAAAATGGTGATGACACAGTCAGCTGTGCATAGGTGCTTGATAGATAGAGTTGTTAATCATAAGTGGAAGTACCACAACCACTTACCTACGAATCTGCATAACTCAAATTCATGTAAGTTGAAGACTTGTCGTGTTGTGTGTTTAACATATATACAGACCTTTCTGTCTGTATATATGTTAAAGATACCAAGCTATTTTAAACCTAGTTTTTTATATACCTAAATGATATATATATATATTGTTTAGTTAAAATCAGTGAATTTATTTATATATAGAACTTCTGAGTAAGTGGATGTAAAGTCAGTCCTGCATAAGTCTTATAATGAAGAAAATACCTTAAAAAGGTTAAGCACAATCTGGGTATTATTAAGAATAAATTAATATTTTCATTATTAAATAATATTTAATATTGTTAATAAAATTCATTTCTTCCATTTATCAAGAAGACAATGTTTGCAGCTTGAAACTTAAAAATTTTTGAACTTGATCAAAAGTTTACAAAGTTACAAACTTCCAGAATGAGTTGATTGCTATTTCACCACTTAAAAGATGTGAACTGTATCCTAACTCATTCCAAATTTTGTAAACTTTGTAAGAGCCCAACATTTTTTTTAATATTCAACTTTTAGTATAGCAAACATTGTTACAGTGAAATTGTTCCTTGTAACAGTTATGCCCTTTTGTTCAAACCTGGTTTTGAATCCCCTCTACAATACAAAGACCCTTTTAGAGATAGGTACAAAGTTTTTATTCCTGGAAACTCAAGTTTTTCATCCCACAGAACATGCAAACTGTCCAGAAGAATGTGCACAGTTAACAAACATAATAGACTGGCCTTAATTGCTTTGCCCATAATTCTAAATAACAATCCAAAAAATTCTGCTGAGGCATCTTAGCATCAATGCTTAATGCTAAAGGAAATTCATTATAGTAAACCTTGCTATTAGTTATAGCAGTAACCACAATAAACAAGCTATTTCTTTTGTTTCTACAAGTTTGCTATAGTGTGAGTTGACTGTATTTGGTATAAAACAACAATCAGTATTCATTAACCTCACTTTTAATGAGATTTAATCTAATGTTGAAATCTTTTTTTATTGACTTTAATTATGATTTACAATGTTTAAGATCTTACTTAGATAAAATACATACCCTTTAAAATGAGATACTCTTCTATCTGGATTTTTTGTTGGGTATATAGATACTATATAGCTATATCATACAGTTCACAGCACGGCCTTGCCGTGAACTGTGTGATTTGAGCATGAGAGTATTTTTAGTTTGCATGTGTTGTTACATATTCAGATTTTGTTTAATTAATTATTTTCTAAATGTTTGTTGTTTCATCTTAGAATTTCATTTACCTTAAATCTTGAGAAAGAAACCCAAATATTTAATTAACTCTTTGTATAAACGGGTAATTGGAGACACCTTTAAAAAACAGTAGCAGCAGCAATACAGCTTGCACAGAATCCTTTCCTCTTTGTTTAGTATTCTCTGGCTCATAATTTCCTTACCCTATTCTTCATTTATTTGCTGTTTCTCATCCCCAAATTCTCCTAGTCACTCTGACCTCTTCAAGTTTCTGTACTTAAAGCTTGATTTTTCTCTAGTCAATCTACCAGAATATTCAAATTGTCCTTGGTAATATTAATGCCCACTGCTCAAACTGCCTTCCCTTCCCCTACCCTTTTCTAGAAGCAATGCCAACATATTTGCTGTACACAGTGACTTAAAATGGAAATTGTCCATTTACTCATCATCATCATCATCATCAAATTCCTGCCATGTACCCTCAAGGGGTGTACAGGATATGACAGTACTACATGAAAAAATTACATCATTACTAACTTCCTATCTACAATTTTCCTCCAAATCAGTCTGTTACTTGTCAAGACTCCAACATTATCAGATCTTATATTTCTATCGTCTAAGGCACTTTGTACCGTATCAATCCACCTATATCTTGGTCTTCCTCTGGGTCGTTTTCCTGCCAACCTGGCAGAGAACACTTGTTTTGCTAATCTTTCCTCTCCCATTCTATTTAAGTGACCATACCATCTGAGATTAGCTCTGCTAACGCATTCCTGGATGCTGACAATGTCAAGTTCTTTCCTAATATCCTCATTTTTAATATGATATTGCCATTGATGCCATCTGTTCACGCCGCTAATCTTTCTCAGGACTCTCATATCTGCGGTCTCTAGTCTTTGGTCAAGTGTTTTACTTCTGACCCAGCTCTCAGATCCATAAGTTAAAATTGGTTTGAACACAGTCTTGTATACAGCTAATTTAGTGTTTCGACTAATTTCTTTCTTATTCCATATGAATTTATTCAATTGACTTCCCACCATACCAGCTTTGCTGATTCTGTTGTCTATTTCTATATTTAGTTTACCATCTTCAGTAAAAATTGTGCCTAAGTAGCTGAAATGTTTTACTTGTTCCACAGGTTCTCCATTCACAACACAGTTGACATTTTCAATGATTCTGCCTATTTTCATTGTCTTTGTCTTTTTATTGCTGACCTTCATACCATATCTATTACAACAGCTATTCAATTTAGTCAGAGAATCTTGCAGACTTGTAGCGGATTTATTTAGAAGTATAACATCATCCGCATAAAGCAAAGAGCTGACATTAACATCTCCAATTTTGATATCAGGTTTAATACCACATTCCTTCATAATGTGATCCATATAGATAATGAATAACAGAGGGGATAATGTACATCCTTGTCTCACACCAGATTTAACATTAAAGCATCTTCCTGTACTTCCTTCAATTCTAACTGCTGACTCACACTCAAATAAAGACTAAGTATTGCTTGATATAATGCCTCATTGACACCATATAACTGCAGCGTATTGAATAGATTCTCTCTTGGCACCTTGTCATATGCCTTTTCCAAATCGACAAAACTTAAATACAGATCTTTGTTATATTCCCATGCTTTCTCGACTATTTGTCGTAAAGTGAAGATCTGATCCTGACAACCTCTATTTGGCCTGAATCCAGCTTGTTCTTCACCAAGCTTTTCTTCCACAATTCTTCTCAACCGTTTCTCAAGTATACTTGCATAGATCTTGCCAGGAACACTCAGTAGGGAAATACCTCTGTAATTCTCACATTCAGTTTTATTTCCCTTTTTATATATGGGTACTATGAGAGCTCTACTCCAATCATCGGGAATTCGTCCCTCTGTCCAGGCTTTCTGAACTATGCAGTGCAACCACTGTAAGACTCTTATACCACCATACTTCAGCATTTCTGGTCGAATATCATCTACTCCTGCTGCCTTTCCACATTTCAAGCCTTTGATGGCTTTTTCTACTTCAAGTATAGATATGTATTCCTGACTGCATGCCTGGTCAGTGTTTTTTATCACTGTGCTGTCATCACTGCTTGTTTCATTTAGCAGTTTTTCAAAGTAATTACTCCATACTTCAAGGATATCTTTTTCTCCTGTTTTCATTTCACCTTTATCATCTCTAATTCCTTTTACAGCACTCTTTCCTCCATTCCTAAGCTTCTTCAACAACCTCCAGAATATTTTGCCACCTTCTTGATATTTATTTTCTATATTCTTGCCAAAGTCCTCCCATGACTTTTGTTTAGCTAGTTTTACACACTGTTTAGCTTTCTTACATTTGTCTCTGTATTCTGTAAGAGTAAAAGCTGACTTATTTGCCAGGAACTTTTGATATGCTTTCTTCTTTTCCTTCACTGCCTCTTTAACTTCCTGTGTCCACCAGGGAGTTCTGATTTTTTTATCTTTGCACACAACCTCACCACATGCCTCTCTGGCAGAATCAATCAATGTTTCCTTCAGAGTTTGCCACTGAATCTCCAAGGTTTGATTCCTGTTCTCAAACTCTTTCATTTTCTTTTCAATAATATTTCTGTATTTTAGTCTACAGTTTACATCTGAGAGATGCTCAATTTTTATTCGCTTTAAAACTTTCTTACATGTTATTCTTTTCAATATGAAATTCAATTTTATCCTGCTCAAGACTAAATAGTGATCACTTCCAATTTCAAATCCTCTGTACACTCTGGTGTCCTGCACCAGGGAGAAAACATCACTATCAACAATAACATAGTCAATGAGACTTTTCTTATTCCTAGCCTC
The DNA here is from genome assembly GCF_054136105.1 of Typopeltis vanoorti. Classification (NCBI taxonomy): domain Eukaryota; kingdom Metazoa; phylum Arthropoda; class Arachnida; order Uropygi; family Thelyphonidae; genus Typopeltis; species Typopeltis vanoorti. The sequence goes on from NC_143561.1 coordinate 49,927,026, forward strand.
TTCTCTCCATGTGAATTTGTGCACATTTTTATGTTGGAACATGGTGTTAGTAATAACCAGTCCATGTCCTGAGCAGAAATCCAACAGATATTTGCCATTATTATTAGCTTTGCTCTTTTCTCCAAATTTTCCCAAAATATTTTTGTATGTCTCACAATCATTTCCTACTCTACTATTTAGATCCCCAACAAGGACCAACTTTTCCTTTTTCATTGTGTCATTTGCTTTTTCTAAAGCCTCAAAAAATTCCTCCACTTCTACCTTAGTAGAACCTTCTGTGGGACCATAGGCACAAATAAGTCTCATTGTCCAGTTCCCGATTCTCATATTTGCCCACATTACTCTACTTGAGACTGACTGCCATTCAAGAAGATTAGCCTCGTATTTTGTGTTGAATACTATGGCTACTCCTTCTTTTCCTTGATTGTTATTGCCTGAATATAGCATTTTGTATTTATTGCTCAGAAAGATCTCACCAGTTTTGGTCTTTTTTGTTTCAGTCACCTCTATTATGTCGATCTGGTACTTATCTAATTCCTCAGCTAGCTCCATTTCTTTGCCATTCAGGTTTCTTACGTTGATAGTACCGATCTTTAACTCTGGTGATGTTGAGTTGGGGTTTGTTTTCAGATTTGTTCCAGTAGCTGACTTTTCGCTGTTCGCCCTGGTTCCCTGGCGAAAACAACGGGGGCCTTGTTTAACCGGGCAACGCCCCAGCCGGCATGAAATTTTGTCATGTTGTACCATCATTTTTTATTTTGGTTTAACCAATAAGAATACAATTTGGTCGGCTAAATCCCAAATTGCCAGCCCATCCTCGTTCGTTCAGTATCAAAGTAGATACCCAACAGGGTGCACCACGAGAAGGTGAGGATTGGACATTAGGTCAGAAGCCCTGGTCGGTTCTCCACATTCCTTTAAAGGCTATGTGGAGGTCTCCTCTCAGTTATACAGCTTTGACCCTTAAGCACCCCATTTACTCATCCATTTACTCATCAAATTAAACAGCCATCACGAATTCTCCAAATTGCCTGATATATTTTCTTTACCAGCCCTTTGGTCAGAAAGACCTAGGTTCGATTCCTGTCCATGACATGAGGACCTTTATCTGATCTCTTTTGACTAGAGATGAATTAGCCAGTCTCATACGGAGGTGGAGGTTTTTCCCTCCCAGAAACTCGGATTTTTTGTCCCTCAGAACAGGCCAACCGGCCTGTGAACACACACACATGGATTTACAGTCATAAAATGCATACTTAATCCCTCATTAGGAGGTCTCAACCAGTCCTAAGGGACAATGGGGGAAAGGGGGGGTGCACGCACAAATAAATAAATAAACCAACCCCTCTGAATTGAATGACTTTCCTACAGTTACTCCAAGTCTCATGTCATTTGGCAGCATAATGATGCTAAGGAGGACAGATGATTTCTGTAATTCTAGTCTGCTTTTCCTTAAATATACTGCTACTTTCACTTTCTTGATTGAGTTTTGAAAATTCTTCCTGAAATAAAGGCCTTCACTCTATCCAAACTCCCTGTCTTCTCCCAGCTTGTTGTTTATCCAAACATTGTTTGGATAAACAACAAGCAGCCCATGCCAAAATTATCATATGCCACAAATAGCTTTAGAGAAATCTCCAACTTCACCCTCTGTCATCTCAGAGTTATCCCAGGAAGAGAAATCTTATCTTGTCCAGAAATTTGGTTGTTAACAGAAGAAAGTTTTTGTAGGAAATAACAAGATTGATTTTTGTTAGCATAGTTAAATGCATTGTCAGAACCGCAAATGAGATAGAGGAATACACTATACTCTACACTCACTGTGGATTGGATTCTCAATTAAATGAAAAGGTCATCATTAATATACAGAATGGAGTCCTGAGAAACTTCAGTTTGAGGATAAAGATCCATCCACCAAGACACAATGTTATTGCTGAAGATTGTTGACCTTAGAAATAGGTTAATTTCAACATGAGTGAACTTTGGAACACAAAACAATCAATTCAGATGGAGAAATGATATCAGGAGCAGCATACTTTGTATCCAGTTTGAATAAGGTTCTTGTGATTTGCTTTCTGAAAAGAAAAAAAATTAAAAGGAAAATTGAAAGGTTTTCATATATTTGGAATAGTTTAGGAGGATGTTTACCAAGATTAATAATACACGAATTAGAAGAAAAGTAAGAAGCCTTTCTCAGATAGCAGTGCAGTAGAACCCATTTGTATGGGGGGTAGATAAGAATAAAGTATGTTTGACAAGAAAAAATATTGTTTATCCTTTATTCAAGCATGAGCAAACAGAACTTGTACATTTAAGTATTTTCAAGGCTCGGCTACTTTTATATAGAGGCAGTTGACTTAGCATCAAAAAAGCAAGAATGTAATTTCTTGTCATGTATAATTTACTTTCTGACCAAGTCATCCATAGTATTTTAGAAATATGATTATAGACCATTTTATTACCATATGGAAATCACAAGTTCTCCATGGCAATGTATATGTCTGAAAGAGGATGTGGTGTGGTTTTCATTATGGAGTACCAAGTCAGTTTGATGTGAAATCAACTGCCCATATGTACAAGTGATCTACTTGTGAAGATGCCTCATGCAAACTATTGTTTATTCACACTTGATTACAGGATACAACAAAATTTTTTTGTCATTTTTACCCAAAATGTGGTAAATCTATGGAACATTAGTACCATGGGTATGAAGTAAGGATTTTTTTAAATATTATTTATTTTTTAGTGTGAAATCCTACTCTAGAGACCAGGTGTAGAACTTTTTCAAATCCTACCTCCAATAAACAACAGCACAGTGGTCTGAACACTGAGCTATGAAATTCATCTCCCACCAAAAGACAATCACAAATATCCATGCTTTTGACAAGATTCCAGTCTGTATTCTATTGGCTAAAAAGCAGATACATTAATCTGTCAGCCATCAAAGTATAAGTTTAGTAAGTTGTACTCGTCAAGTATAACTTACTTTCTGACCAAGTAAAAATACAACCAGATATAAACAAAAGTTATAGTCGGTAGCTTTATGCTATCACTGTCATTTGGACATGATATGTTGATAAAATGTTGATAAATTTCTATTAAAGCTTTTTCAAGCTTTAATAGAAACTGAAAAGGAAGATAGAGATTTTAGTGAAAGCCAATTGCAGTATGTTTGATTCTTCTGTTATTATACAGTTTTGGCACACCTCTTAGGGAATCAAGGCTTAGGTAAGGGACAGTAATGTAAAGTAGAATGAACTGATGTTTCCATACGTAAGATTTGTGTGTCATGCAGTCAGTGCAGATTGCTTCACAAGATTAAAAATAGTGGTCTAGTCAAGGAAATAAGGCATAGAAGTTCTTGATCATCCCACTTTCTTTTCTTTTTTTTTATATGACCACATATATCGTGGGTGATCTAAGGATTTTTTCCCTATTTTTATAATTATTTTGTGTTTTTTTATTATTATTTTTTACATAATCCAAACACAGAACTTTTACAAGCCACTTCTATTCCCTTCCCCCCACACACAATGGGTAATGAAATTCATCTCTAACATTTAGATAATCATGTTGAAAGTTTATTTTTCACTTGGTTAGAGTATAATAAATTTAGTTTAATCCTTTATCCAAGTGTGAGCAAACAAAGTTTGCACCTGAAAGTATCTTCAGGACTGGGGTAAGGTGGTACAACACCAGGCACTCCTTGCAAAGGTGGAGCAAGCTACTAACACTCCTATCTCAGTATCTCCCATAATGCAAAACACATCTCCTTGCAGATATGTCTAATGTTATGCATTAAGGGAATTTGGCAACTCTCCTATAGGTAGAGATGACCTGCTAATGCTTCTGCCTGGTATCTCCACTTGGGCCTGGCTCCCACCGAAGAGACCTCAATAAAGGTCGAAACTAGTCTGGGTTGTGGCCCTTCCCTTAATGCATAACATTAGACATATCTGCAAGGAGATGTGTTTTGCATTATGGGAGATACTGAGATAGGAGTGTTGGTAGCTTGCTCCACCTTTGCAAGGAGTGCCCTGGTGTTGTACCACACCTTACCCCAGTCCTGAAGATACTTTCAGGCGCAAACTTTGTTTGCTCACACTTGGATAAAGGATTAAACTAAATTTATTATATTTAGATAATCACAAACATCCATTTATTATATTATAATCATATTATAATTTAGTTCCTTTTTACCTGTGAACATATTACCCTCTTGGTGACCATCCACAAAAGATAAACAGTCCTCTCTCTCTCTCTCTGCCCCCCCCCCCCAATGTGTTCCAAAGTCTACTTGCACTTTGGACAAACAGGATATTCTATTAAAAAAAAAGACTACAAGAACACCATTCTTATATTACAAGAAACGTGAAAAATTGGGCCTTGTTCAGCATGGAGTAGACACTTGCCTTTTACATTGGTGCAGGTTTAGGTTTGAGCAGAGCGATGCTCTATTGCCAAGATTTGGGAGAGGCTCATCCTCATAAATGGCAAGCAATAATGTTACCTCACACACACCACACACACACTTTAATTATTATTATTTTAAAATTTAATTTAATATATAATGCTGTCATTTCCTTATCTAATTAATTTTGTTTCAAATAACTTAATTTTAAATTGGACATTAATTATAATCTTATTTTGTTGTAACCACCTATTAGGTGGCATCCAGCACATGGCTCAGCTCTGTAAACAGGATTAACATTCTTTGTTGTGAATTCATTGCAGTAATAAAATTAATATATTCTTGTGAATATGTATGTATAATAAATGTCATAATGACACAAGTTCCACTAAAAATTCACAAACATCTGTGTTCACAATGATGTTCCTGCAGCCTTTTGGTTGAAGACTAACCACTCGGCTAACCAGGCTGGAAAAACTGAGGAAATTAAATAGTTGACATTTCACTTGTAATCCTTAAAATGTCGGATATCACTGTGAATGAGAGTGGTTGGAGTGTTGCTCTATAGGAAAAGAAATGTTGTTTATCCTCTATGCAATTCATTGCATAGAGGATAAACAACATCTATGGCATACTTTTAAAAGGGATCACTAGTGAGAAAGAGATCAAAAACGTGTTGAGAGTAGTATGGTTGTGAACAGTTTGTGAGAGACCATTGGTGATAATAAATGCCTCAGCAGGAAACTGCTGAGTCATTTATCGCCAATTTCCTGCTGGATCAGTGCAGTTTGTAAAGGAACTCTAATTCCAGTGAGCATTAAAATCTCCAGAGATGACTTCACTGTTAAGAAAGTTGGACAAAGAATATCAAGATTTAGAGAAAAGAAATTGGAAAGTTGAGAATAGTTGGTGGCATTGGGAGAGGAATATAGGCAGCATGCAATCTGTCAGAATGAGGCAGAGATTTTTTGCTGACAAAGATCAAAAAGAAAAGATTCCAAATTTGAAACTCTGACATGGTATATTAGAGTGAAACATGCACAGTGCGCAATTAGGAAAACAAATATGAGTATTGTGGAGACTGAAATGTGAGTTTCAGTGAGGAAAATTTGTAGGTTGATTTTGCAGATTGGAAATAGAAATGAATACTGTTGAGGATGGAATTAAGACCACATATATCTGAAAAGTGAATCCATAAGGTTATGGGAGATTTGCCCTTTTCCACATGTAATCTGTTTTGCTTGACTTTTCATGGTTGTTAAAACAGTTGAAATGGAAAATTTCACTCCTCTGCAAATCCTGGTCTTGGCAGTGCCCCCTATTTGCTACTAAGACACCTCCAAGCATATTTGGCAGAATAATGGCATCAAGATTTTTCGTTAGCTGACCTGAAAGCTTCCTGAATCATGACCATTAGGTTTATAAGCCATTATACCATCTGGAAACAGTCTGTAGAATAACCATTTTAAAGCTATACCCTTGAAAAGAAGAAATATTGGAGAGCCTCATGTCTGGTCTAACTCGGAAAGCATCATGTGCATTGCGTGCTAGAAGAAATGAGGAAAATGAAAACTGGATCTTTGCTGTGAACATAAATATGGTTTTTGACCACTTTGAGCATCCAATAAATCTATCCATTTTAATTTTTTTTAAGTTGATGACAAAAAAGAATAAGAATTAATATTTATTAACTAATTTGCTGATATTTCCCTGGTATTATATCCAGCATCTTCAGAGCACAAAAACAGTTTGTCACAGTACACGAAACAACAATTTGGTATAAATTGTTGGGGTTTCGCATACTGTGACAAACTATTTTTGTGCGTTGAAGATGCTGTATATAATATCAACAAATAAGTTAATAAATATTAATTATTTCTTTTCATTCTGTGTTGTCATCAATATCGTGGAAAAGTAAAATAAATTAACATGTACTGCGAACATATAGGCCTTTCCATGCGTTAAATCTATCCATTATTCCAGAAAATGATAGTAAACATATTTGACTGGTTTACAGCATAAGAAGAATGATCATTTTCTTTTATTCCATTTGTAAAATAAACAGGAAGCACTAAAAGATTTGTACACTTTTGAAACTATTATATTTTTATCTTTAATATATGTATATATAAACTATTTGTTTATTTAATGTAATGAGTCATAGTTATAAAGCAAATACATGACTTTTTGAGCAATACATCCTGTCTGTTTGAAAAATTAGTGGTCTTCAGTGTTCTTTGTCACAGAAATGATGTTATGTACTTACAGGAAACTTACACCACAGCAGAAAGCTGTCTTAACTTCCTATGCAGAATTGGAAGATGACACACCAGGGTCAGTAGATGGCCAGGCATCAAGCAAAAGTATGCTAACATTTTTATCTCAAGCTTGTAATTTTAAGTATTCCTATTGTTAATCTTTATAGCAAGGAATCAGTAATGATTTAAGGGAACTAACTATTTATTATATTTCATGTTACAATTTCCAAATGATTTAGGAAGACATTGAATGCTTTTTTCAATTTTTAAAAGCTGTTGTGAACGCCTACTAAAAGTCACAAGTAAAATAGTTGAGATGTCCTCAAAGCATCAAATTCGAACTTAGTGTTGATGTTAATCATTATGCTAATTGTAAGAAATTCGTTGCATAAAATATATATATATATATATATATATCGTATTTTTCGATAGATAACGTGCGTGGTATACATTGGAAAGGTATGAGAGGTAAATCCAATGTAATAACAAAACTAAGGTAGAAGTGGTACTTAATATTTATTGAACATTACACTATTCAAATCCAAAAAATTCTTTATCAGACTCAATATTGAAAGAATCAATTGCGTTAAAAATTTCGTTTGGTATTTCTTCAGCTTCATAATCATTGTCATCTGACACCACTGTATTCCCCCTGTGTTTTAATGAAACTATTTCTAACACAGTTTTCGCTTACAGCAGTCCAACTTCTGCAATCCAGATAACTATATCTTTATATGACGTTCTTTTTCATCTGCCCTGTTTTTTATATTCATGGATGCCATTCATCATCCAGTCTTCCCACTTAGCCCGCAAATTGTCTTTGAATGGTTTATTTACTGCAAGATCAAGGGGTTAGAGTTTTTTTTTGTTAAACTACCTGGAATGATGCCAATTTGGAATACTTACAATTGTTTTAACTTCTGCTGTCGTGTGCCCTACAGGAATCCAACACTAACAAAGATTTTGGGTTGAAAAATGCCATTTTTCTCTTTTGCCACACCAACCAAAATTTCATAACCTTGGAATTTATCCAACCTTTATCATTAGCAGTAACAATAATATCTCTGGAATCACCTTTTGGAATTTGGAAATCACCATCGGTGGCAGTTTGAAACCATCTGCAGTTACTCAGAGAACCACAGTAAAGTTAGACCTTTCCTGCCCTGTTGTAGCAACTGAAACCTCTTTTGCTCCCTTCAGATTCACAGTCCTAGAACTAGGCATGTCAAAACTTATGGGAACCTCATCCATATTCCCAAAGTGACAACCATCAACCCCACACAAGTTTTCTCTCAGAAACAAACGAAATTTAGCTACTTTCGCTTCCCAGTCACACGGCAAATTTTGTCCAACACTAGTGGAGGAGCGCACACTTATATTGTTTCTCTTCATAAATCCAAAAACCCAAGATGGGTAGGACTTGAAATCCTTTATATTATCGTTTTGCTCAATTCTTTTTGATTCTTGTAACACCCAGACAGTAGATATTCTCATACCTTTAGCTCTTTCACTAACAACCCAATCAAAAATTTTTTTTTCTATGGTTTGCTACAAGCACCTTCTAAACTTCATAGCAAGTTTCCTCGTATGTAAACATTTCAGGACTGTTTCAGCCTTTTGCCATTCACGAACACTACTTTCTCCAACACTGAACAATCTCCCAGCTTCACGATTTTTTGTGCTGTGCTGTGTAGGGTTTTCTCTGAGAAGTACTTGTCTTCCATGGGTAATTTAGATTTCATAACAAAATATAAACAAATAACGGTTTACTTTATGAAACATTTTAAAACAGGAATAATGTAACTTCATAAAATACAAAAAAAAAATGTACACCTACTTTTTAATTGTTGATGCAACTAGTTACAAGAGAATGATGCAGCCCACACAAGTTATCTTTTGGGCCCAATGGTCACACAAAAAGTCATAGTAATGTCACAGTGCTCCCCAGTAATGTGAAAATTGTAGAATTTTGAAGTGGTAAAAAAATTGACCACTGCTACTAGCAACGCACATGCTTTTAAAGAATTCCTCTGTCTGTACTGTTAAATTGTGAATGAAGCTATGTTATGTAATTTATTTTTTTTCATTCACATTTAACATTGTTTATTATATATTAATCATGGCTTATATAAAATTATTTATTATTCCTTAATTAAGAATTACTAATTAAATATTTATTTAAAACCTGACCTATTATTAATTTATAAAATAATAAAATGTATAGAATTTTGTATAACCAAATATATATGATGTAACGTAAAGTGTTATTTTATATTTAACTGTATACGTAATCAAAAAGTTGAAGAAGTAGTTTAAATATTTTGTTGTTCTTATTTGTGAAATATTTGATGTTATGTAATCACTGTAGTAGTAGTAAAAGAGCATACGTTACATTAGCGAAATGTTTACGCTTAGTCTGTTGTCATGGAGACTCACGCGTAAACAACCACGAGTGGAGTAGAGCATGGCGTTCGAACGTAAGGTGGGAGTGAAGGTCATAGATAGAACGAGAAAGGAGAAAAAAGGTCATAGAAGACAGAGAGAGGGAGAGAAGAATTATTATTAAGCGAGGGAGGAGAGAGTTTTGCGGAACCAAGATTATAGAATCCATAGGGCAGAAATTTATGAAAATAGTGTTCGGAAGTGAACCAATAAGTAGTGAATCATAAAGTTTAATATTATAAGTGAAATCGGCTGTTGTAATGAAGAAAGGTTAATGCCGTAATCAGATAAAAGGAAACTGGACAGTCAATGCGAGAATTCTGATTAGTTCCAGTCAATCTGGATTACGAATAAATTCTATGTTGCCCTAGGAAAAGATTATATTGATTACTTGGAGAAAAGTGAACAAGAGAAGATATCAGTACCTAATTACTGTTGTTTGGAATAGTGAAGTGCGACTAACAGTAGTACAGTTAAAACTGTGGAGATTTTTGTTATGTGTGTTCCGCTAACGTTGATTAAGTCAATTCATAAGTGCTCTCTCAATAATTTGATGTGTTGAAGAATTTGTCTGGTAAGAGTAGTTGTATAAGTTTGTCTATTTTAGCTTTAACTGTGATATATCCCCGATGCTCAAGGACCGGAATATATTTGTTTGGAATATTGCTTACATAGAGTATTGCCTGCTGTGAATATAAACATTGAGCTGATAGATTTGTGAAGACTGATTAAATGTGAAGTTGTTATATTAACTTGAGATAAGAAGATTTATGTTTTTGAGACTGTGAATTGTAAATGGAAGTTAGAACATTGATTTAGCATGAGTGACCTAGGAAGATGTGTTAAGTTATTTGTGTAGTTCCATTTTAAAATAGAGTTCTTGTATTTGTTAACCATATCGTATATTAAATGTTTTATTTTGTTGATCTAAATATTGTGTTTGCCTGAATTCCTTTTTATTGCACCGTTCATAAATGTTCGAATCTAGCGGGAACCCCAAGTGAATATGATAGTAAATGATTTGGCCTAATGAGATGACTGCTAAACTAATTTAGAATTGATCCTACTATTTATATAGACTAATCTAAGAATAGGGTGGCGCAGTATAAATATAAATTTCCCTACTTTTGGATCGGTGATCACTTCGCAATTGGTTATTTTAATTATAAAAGTGACTTGAAACTAGATGGTGAGTTAGAACACGACAGGAAGAAAGCCGTCGCGACAAATGGTGCAGGCGACAGGATATGATTTAATAGGTAGGAATTAAATTTAACAACTATAAGATAAGAAATTGAATTTAAGTTTAGTGATAATAATCGTAGAATTACTCCCTGAAATTTTAGAAAGTGAAATAATTAAATCACAGTGAACTGGTTATAATTTGGACTCAGGCAAAGATAAAAGTTAATTTTAAAGTAAAAAGATTGAATTAATTGAGATAGTAATTTATTAATCACTATGGCTGTCACATCAAGCTCTGAAATGAATGACAGTGAATTCTCTCGTACGGTAAACCCGCAACAGGTTTTTCCCCAATATTCAGGTGAAGAATCAGATGATGTACTATTTTTCTTTACCTATGTTGAAAAACTTAGAGAAATTGCAGGTTGGACTGATTTTCAATTGCTAGTTCTGATTAGAAGTAAATTGGTAGGTAAAGCAAAAACATTTTTGCATTCTTCTCCAATACTTCGAGAAACTTTTGAGTATTCCAAATTTAAAGACACCTTATTGTCTCAATTTTGTAAACTTAGAAGTGTAGGTACTAACTTGTGGAAATTGCAGAAAATTGTTCAAAAGGATAAAGAGACTGTTACTGATTTTTACAATAGGTTATTAACATTGGCCAACAGTTTGAATGTTACTGGTGAAGATAAACCTCACTTAGATTGGGCTGTGTTCCAACAATTTAGACAAGGTGTTAGGCAAGAATTAAGAGAAACAGCCTACAAGAAGAAAATTTCTACTTTAGAAGAGTGTCTCAAAAGTGTTAAGGAAAAAGAACAAATACTAGGTGACCTTTATCCCTCAACCAATACAAGTCTTGTGAATGTCATGACTATAACTGATAGTTCATTCAACCAATCAGAAATAGAAAAGAGAAGTAAAGCTGAAAAGGGAAAAGCAAAGAATACTGGAGAAAATTCAAGTAGTGTAAACTACGTGACAGAGAGTAAAGAGCAATTGGACAGGAAACTGATGACAGAAGTAAAAACTTTAATTCACCAGGAAGTGAATAAGTTAAATCAGCCTATAATGGATAGTCTTAATGAAGTTGTGAGACAGTTATCAGCTATTACTCTGAAATCTCAAGAAAATCAAAATCCCACTACAAATAAAATTGAAGAGATGATCAAACATCAAGTTGAACAACAAAGTCAACCTATTTTAAGTAGTCTAGATAGGGTAATGCGAGGATTAAATGATGTTAGACAACAAATGTCTGCTATTCCTCAATCCAAGACAGAGACAAAGCAAAGAAATCCTCTTAGGTGTTACAATTGCAACAAAGTTGGACATTATGCCAGGAACTGCTTCCATAACAAGGAAAACTACTTTAACAATAGATGGAACTCAAAGTTTGGATACAAACCCCACAGAAGAAATAATAGAATTCAGAAACACCAGGCACCTAATGATAGAATGATGACAGTTAGAGGAGAAATCCTAGGTTCTGAGTGTAGTATTTTATTAGATACTGGATGTAATGCTTCAACTATTAGAAAGGACTATCTCCAAAGTATAAGATATAAGTTAAGGAATAGTATTGCCAAACTTAGACAACCTGTAAAAATTACTACTCTTTCAAATCCAAACTTCGTAGCGTATGAAAAGGTTCGAGCTAGAATATACCTACCAGAATTTGGACTGTATGTGTGGCAAGACCTACTTGTTGTCCCCACTACTTCCAATCTAGATTCTCACATTATCTTGGGAACAAACTTCCTAGCAAGATATCAATTTTCTTGTAACTTTTCTAAGAAGGAAATAACCCTGATGAACAAAAAGAGATATATCAGAAGAAATGAAATTCATGATTGTGATAAGACTAGGTATCAAACAAAACGATTTAGATTGCCACTTGAATCAGGACCATCTACTGAAGAAAAATCAGCTGTGAATCAATCAATCATCTAATAGAGATAGTGATGATAACTCTCATGTACACATTCAATCTGATACTCCTCTTCTTACTGATGAACAAAAAGTAGTAGTGACAAAGCCCAAATTAGAAGTTACCACTGATAGTAAACTAAAGGTTGAAGTCAATTTTGGTAAAATGTCTAATCTATATTGTAGAACAAACCACAGAGTTGTGAGACAACAAAAACCTAATTCTAATAATGGAAAATGTGAATTTAATTCAAAAGAGAGAATCCTACACTACAAACTTAGAAGACATGCAGAATTTGATAGTAATAGTAATAAGAGAATTGATGATAATGTGAGAGAGAATAAAGGCACAAAACATAATAAGGAACCAAGTTTCAGTAAAACTAGGTATTACTTGAGAAATCGAAAAGGAAATATGTAATCCAGTTTTTTTTTTAAAGGAGCCTAGTGTAAAAAGAAAAATTTTTCTTATAATAAAAATTTTTCAAAGAAAGGGTGAGCCTATGTTAAATTGTGAATGAAGCTATGTTATGTAATTTATTTTTTTTCATTCACATTTAACATTGTTTATTATATATTAATCATGGCTTATATAAAATTATTTATTATTCCTTAATTAAGAATTACTAATTAAATATTTATTTAAAACCTGACCTATTATTAATTTATAAAATAATAAAATGTATAGAATTTTGTATAACCAAATATATATGATGTAACGTAAAGTGTTATTTTATATTTAACTGTATACGTAATCAAAAAGTTGAAGAAGTAGTTTAAATATTTTGTTGTTCTTATTTGTGAAATATTTGATGTTATGTAATCACTGTAGTAGTAGTAAAAGAGCATACATTACATTAGCGAAATGTTTACGCTTAGTCTGTTGTCATGGAGACTCACGCGTAAACAACCACGAGTGGAGTAGAGCATGGCGTTCGAACGTAAGGTGGGAGTGAAGGTCATAGATAGAACGAGAAAGGAGAAAAAAGGTCATAGAAGACAGAGAGAGGGAGAGAAGAATTATTATTAAGCGAGGGAGGAGAGAGTTTTGCGGAACCAAGATTATAGAATCCATAGGGCAGAAATTTATGAAAATAGTGTTCGGAAGTGAACCAATAAGTAGTGAATCATAAAGTTTAATATTATAAGTGAAATCGGCTGTTGTAATGAAGAAAGGTTAATGCCGTAATCAGATAAAAGGAAACTGGACAGTCAATGCGAGAATTCTGATTAGTTCCAGTCAATCTGGATTACGAATAAATTCTATGTTGCCCTAGGAAAAGATTATATTGATTACTTGGAGAAAAGTGAACAAGAGAAGATATCAGTACCTAATTACTGTTGTTTGGAATAGTGAAGTGCGACTAACAGTAGTACAGTTAAAACTGTGGAGATTTTTGTTATGTGTGTTCCGCTAACGTTGATTAAGTCAATTCATAAGTGCTCTCTCAATAATTTGATGTGTTGAAGAATTTGTCTGGTAAGAGTAGTTGTATAAGTTTGTCTATTTTAGCTTTAACTGTGATATATCCCCGATGCTCAAGGACCGGAATATATTTGTTTGGAATATTGCTTACATAGAGTATTGCCTGCTGTGAATATAAACATTGAGCTGATAGATTTGTGAAGACTGATTAAATGTGAAGTTGTTATATTAACTTGAGATAAGAAGATTTATGTTTTTGAGACTGTGAATTGTAAATGGAAGTTAGAACATTGATTTAGCATGAGTGACCTAGGAAGATGTGTTAAGTTATTTGTGTAGTTCCATTTTAAAATAGAGTTCTTGTATTTGTTAACCATATCGTATATTAAATGTTTTATTTTGTTGATCTAAATATTGTGTTTGCCTGAATTCCTTTTTATTGCACCGTTCATAAATGTTCGAATCTAGCGGGAACCCCAAGTGAATATGATAGTAAATGATTTGGCCTAATGAGATGACTGCTAAACTAATTTAGAATTGATCCTACTATTTATATAGACTAATCTAAGAATAGGGTGGCGCAGTATAAATATAAATTTCCCTACTTTTGGATCGGTGATCACTTCGCAATTGGTTATTTTAATTATAAAAGTGACTTGAAACTAGATGGTGAGTTAGAACACGACAGGAAGAAAGCCGTCGCGACAGTACTTCCTAACTCTACCACTAGTTGGTGCATGCATGTTATCTATACATCAAAAGGAGTGATGAAAATGTTGAGAGTGTACATTATCTATCGAAAAATACGGTATATATATATATATAGGCAATGGCACTGCCAAAATCTCCAATATTACATATGAAAAATTCTAATAAATATAGAAAGAAACATATTTTAAATGTTGTTAAACATCTGTAACGACATTTAAAATATGTTTCTTCCCGTATTTATCAGAATTCTTCATATGTAATGTTAGATATTTTGACAGTGCTATTGCCTATATTTTTTTTTTTTTTTATGCAATGAATTTACTCAGCTATATGACATAATTAAAGAAATTTAATAACTAGAAGCCAAGAAATATGAAAATAGAAAAAAACTATTTTTTATTTGAATGCAAAACTATTTTGTCTTCTTAGAAGACTTCATTGGGTACATAACATGAAAAGAGATACAAAAATATGTATTATAAATTAACTTGCAAATGTATTGCTGACATTTGAAGAAAACATCGTAAACATTACGTGTGTGTGTTGTGTGTGCGTGCGCACGTGCCTGTACATGGACTTTCTTTTTTTTTTTGGCATTTATTTCCTTTCAGTAGTCTGTCTAATTACCTTGTTTGGGGAACCAGCATAAGAATTCCAGGCAGACAGGAAGATCTGTTAACATCTGCCTTGGAGAATATGAAAAATACATTCGCTACCATTATTATGGCAAGTCAGGAACAGACCAAGCATTGGCATTTTTAATTTATAATATAAACAAGTGGAAAAACTTTCAAAATCTCTAATCCAAAGTATTAAGGGAGGGTCGTGTGACACTTTTGGCTACTTGTATATGGAAACATGACCTCTGCATTCTTCAACCTTGGTATTATCACTTTTGGGTGTGGCTCCCACTGATGAGACCTCAATAAAGATTGAAACCAGTCTGGGTAGTGCCCTTCCCATAATGCTTAGTACTCAAGGATACGTGCCTTGCATTATGGTATACTAAAGCAATTGATGTGAAGTTCATTAGCCTCTATATGTGAGTTGCCCTGTTTCTACATGTAACTTCATGTACATGAAGTTACATGTAGAAACAGGGCCTCCTCAGCTTCCAAAACAAAGCTTGCACATGAAGTTACTTCATGTGCAAGCTTTGTTTCCTTACACTTGAATAAAGGATGAAACCAAGAATATAATTTCTTGTCATCTTTTATTTTAATAATTTTATTAAAATTATTTAATCAGTTTTGCCTTATTTCCCACAAAAAAAAAACATATTTTTCCAGTATTATCCTTGACAACACTGAAATTTCTAGACAAGATGAGATTTCTCTTCTTGGAATCTCATTGACATCAAGCTTCTCCTGGTATAAACACATCACAACCATTGCCTCCTCAGCTTCCAAAACACTAGGATGTCTCTTTTGCTCAAGATATTACTTCACCTCTGAACAGCTGTTAACCTTGTACAAATTACAAATCTGCCATTTATTGAATACTGCTCTCACATTTGGGGGTCAGCTCTAAAAGCTCCCTTGAAATTGATTAATACCCATCTCTCACCAACTCATTCCACCCACTTTTGCACAGCTGTTTGGTTTTTGTGATATGTGTGTTCTGTAAATATTTCCATGGCAAATATTCACATGAAATAGCATCAATAATTCCCTCACTCAGTACTAAGTCCTTTGGAACATGTGCAGCTGCTGCTCAACATTCCTTAACAGTACAACTCAAAACCCACAGAAGTTTTTCCTCTTACTTTATCTCTATCTCTACTACTGCTGTATTATGAAACAGTCTTCCTCTTCACATGCTTCCCAAGAAATACAATATACAGGCTTTTAAATCAAATGTAAACAAGTTTCTCCTTTCCCAACCCACTATTTTGCCATGCTACTAATGTAATTTAGGTTGATTAACCAACTTCTTGCTCAACATAGAAAAAAAAAAGTAAGGTGTCGATGATCTCACACTGGGCATTGTAATTCATCCACCACTTATTCACAAAACACCTGTGCCTGCAGGAGGATTTGGACCCTGGTTGGTGGGAGAGAATACAAGCAGTCTACCTTGCTAACCACATTGGAAATGCCAGATTTATTATAACAGACATTATCTAACATTTTTTGTTTGCTAAGTCTGCTGTCATATGTCCATAGTAAGACAAGTTGCTCCTGCAACAAATGTATACATCCTAATAGTGAGAGGAGATGTTTCACGTTTATTAGCCATGTGCATTCACAAGAATATAGTAATTTTATTACTGCAAATAATTAATCCTGTTAACTTAAACCAGGATTAACGTTGTTTGTTGTAGCTTTACCTTGTGATTATTCTGATAAGTTAGTTTATGCCCAAAATATTTACAATAATAAAATTACTATATTCTTGTGAATACTTCTGTTTGATAAATGTTAATGCCACAAGTTCCATTTAAAATTAGACATGTTTCACAGTTTTTTTTTTAACAATTCTCAGCTTTTGTAGTGTTAAATCATTAAAATGACCACACAATTAAAATGCTATATCATTTAGTGGTATCCATAAGTTTTATGATGAAAACATTTCAGCAAGTAAGCTATGATTCCTTCAGTAGCATTGACACCATAGGTTCAATGCTACTGAAGGAATCATATTATTCAATTGACATCTCTTGAATACGAATAATAAACACAGTAATACTAGTAGTAAATGGTGATACCTAAATTAAATTTGTTCTTTAGAATCCACTTTTAATGATTTTTCTTTCATTTTTAGGTAGAAGCAAAACATATGCTGGAAAAGATACAGGTCACAGTGGCAATAGCAAAATTACTAATATTATAGGAAAAATTAAAAAGGCTATACTAGGTTAAGAAACACTAAATGTTAATTTATTGCTGTAGAGGTAAGGAATAAAGTCTTCTTGCGTTAATTTTTTTTTAAATGTCAACCTCTCACACTAGAAGTTATAGAATCTTTATATATTAATTAATTATTAATATCATATGTTTTTAGAAATGTCTAGTGTTATTGAATCCAAAGATAGTGGATTGTGGAAAGCGAGGAAGTAACTTTAATATTGAAGATAAATGGAAGCCAGTTTCAAGTACTGTGGAAAAGTTACTGTGCTAGTCTGCACTTGCATACTGATAAAGAGAATTCTAGCAGTTTAGAAAGTGAATTATGAACAAAAATAACCAGTCATTACTACCATCGTGTAGAGATTTGATGGAGGAAGTAACCAGACAGGCAGAAGATATTACAGAGAACACTGTGTTCAAAAGTTCTGAAAAGAATCAGTCTACAAACTTTCATGTGCAAACTTAAATACAAAAATTTTATTGGGGAAAAAAGAGGGGTTTCAAAACAAATAGAAACAGTAGCAGAATCCAAAGAAATCATTCATTTGGCGGGGGGGGGGGGGTGACTTGACTTGTCATGAAGTTGTCTGCAGAAACATAAAATAAGAATCGTATAAGAAAAACTGCCTGGCTGTTAGCATATGTTTCTGGAGAATAGAGAAAAATATAAGGAAGCTAATTTGTGTAAAATTTTGGATAGGGAAATAACACCTGAGTTGGAAAATTGTATGAAAAATAAGTAAAGAGCATCAAAGATCATAACAATATAAAACCTAAAAGAATAGTATCCTGTCTAGGGTCATTACTTTGAAAAACTATTAAATGAGAACAAATAATAAAAAAATAAAAAAAAAATAGAAGAAAATATCCACAAGGAATTCAGTGTTGTGCATTTTAACTCTGAGATGGGTAGAAAATTATTTTCACTAGATTACAAAGTAAATTATATTTTTTGCCAAGTTGGTAGTTTCTTTGGATTCTGCTACCACTTCTTTTTGTTTCGAACCTTTCTTCTTTTTCCCAATAAAATCTGTGTACTGGAGTTTGCAGGGTAGACTGATTCTTTTCAAACCTTCTGAATCCACTGCACATGAAGTATCTTCAAGACTCAGTAAATTGTAATGCAGAAGTCATTAATTCAACCTTGAAGATACTGCACATGTAAAATTTTTTTACACTTAGATAAAGGATTAAACAAGAATATAATTCACTTTTTTAATCAAGTGAAAAAGCTTTCTACAATTACCTCTAATCCAGAGTATTTTAATATGGTGATATATTTTATAATTGTAGAAAAGGAATATGACAAGGTGTCCAGGGAAACGTTTTTCAAAATGCTAGTTATATGTGGTAAGTGGAACATTATGCAGAGCAATACATAGTCTATATTTAAGTTGTAAGTCAACTGTTGGAAATGCAGGAAAATGGTTTGATGTAAAATCATGTGTAAGACGAGGATGCACGTTATCTCCACTTCATCATCTATATCAGTGGTTCACAAAGTGGGCAGTATTGCCCCCTTGGAGACGCTGGACCAATCCAGGAGGCCGGTAGTGGTGGTTTCTTTTAATTCTCGTGAGCAAAAGGGGGGCATCGAATTGACATAAAGGGGGATGGTAAAAGCATGAAGGACAAAAATTAGGTGCTGAAAAAAATTTTGATGATATAACTGTTGTATAATGTAAATAAAGGTAAAAAAAATTGGTGGCTTTATTTTCCAAAGAAATGTACAAAATGCAAGTTACAGTCGATTGGCATTCCAACGACACGTCTTAACAAGCAAAGTGTTGGTGGGCCCTCACTTTAAAGTGATCAGGTTTTTACAAGTCCAGTATGCATCGGCAGAAACACATGCATGTTATGACTTGTTCACTGTATAATACTATAAATACGTGAGACATACGAAATAAGTTTTAGATTGTTTCTGAATTGTGTGACAAGCAGTTAGCAATTTGATGTAGTTCATAAAAATTTTAGTGCATATTTGATACCTAGTTGGTACCTTACTTACACAGATTACACACAAAGCAAATTACTGTTTCATGTGAGTATTTTTATACCTTTTCTTGTAAAAAAATAATTTGGTTTAGGTATGGGAGAAGTTGCATTCTAGCAATTTTGTATTTTTTTTTTTTTTTACAACTTTTTATAGATAACATCATGGCTGAACCCAAGAAGAAATGTAGACAATATAGGGATGCTTAAGGATCAAAGCTGTATAACTGAGAGGAGACCTTCACATCACCTTTAAAGGAATGCGGAGAACCAACCAGGGCTTTTGACCCAATGTCCAATCCTCACCTTCTCGTGGTGCACCCTGTTAGGTATCTACCTGGATATTGAATGAACGAGGATGGGCTGGCAATTTGGGATTTAGCCGACCAAATTATATTCTTATTGGCTTAAACCAAAATATAAAAATGATATTACAACATGACAAAATTTCATGCCGGCTGGGGCGTCGCCCGGTTAAACAAGGCCCCTGTTGTTTTTGCCAGGGAACCAGGGCGAACAGCAAAAAGTCAGCTACTGGAACAAATCCTAAAACACACTCCAACTCAACACCAGAGTTCAAGATCGGTACTATCAACATAAGAAGTCTGAATGGCAAAGAAATGGAGCTAGCTAGAATTGGATAAGTACCAGATCGACATAATAGGGGTGACTGAAACAAAAAAGACAAAAACTGATGAGATTTTTCTGAGCAATAAATACAAAATGTTATATTCAGGCAATGACACTCAGGGAAAAGAAGGTGTAGCTACAGTATTGAAAATAAAATGCGAGGCTAATCTTCTTGAATGTCAAGCAATATCAAGAAGAGCGATGTGGGCAAATATCAGAATGGGGAATTGGGCAATGAGACTTATTTGTGCCTATGGTCTCATAGAAAGTTCTGCTAATATAGAAGTGGAGGATTCTTTTGAAGCTTTAGAGAAAGCAACTGACACAATGAAAAAGGAAAAGTTGGTCCTTGTTGTGGATAAATAGCAGAGTAGGAAATGATTATCACACATACAAAAATGTTTTGGGAAAATTTGGAGAAAAGAGCAAAGCTAATAATAATGGCAAATACCTGTTGGATTTCTGCTCAGGACATGGACTGATTATTACTAACACAATATTCCAACATAAAAATGTGCACAAATCATATGGACAGAAGAGGCAACGAATAAGAAAAGTCTCATTGACTATGTTATTGTTGATAGTGATGTTTTCCCACTGGTGCAAGACAGTAAAGTGTACAGAGGATTTGAAATTGAAAGTGATCACCATTTAGTCTTAAGCAGGATAAAATTGAATTTCATATTGAAAAGAAGAAAACATGTAAGAAAGGAATAAAAGTTGAGCACCTCTCAGATATGAACTGTAAACAAAAATACGCAAACATTATTCAAGAAAAAATGAAAGAGTTTGAGAACAGGAACCAAACCTTGGAGATTCAGTGGCAAGCCCTGAAGAAAATATTGATTGATTGATCAATCGATTCAGCCAAACAGGCATGTGGTGAGGTTGTCTGCAAGGATAGAAAAATTAGAACTCCATGGTGGACAGAGGAAGTTAAAGAGGCAGTGAAGGAAAAAAAAAAAAAAGAAAGCATATCAAAAGTTCCTGGCGAATAAGTCAGCTTGTGCTCTTAGAGAATACAGAGACAAATGTAAGAAAGTGAAACACTGTGTAAAACTAGCTAAACAAAAATCATGGGAAGACTTTGGTAAGAACATATCAAGAAGGTGGCAAAATATTCTAGAGGCTGTTGAAAAAGCTCAGAAATGGAGGAAAGAGTGTTGTAAAAGGAATTAGAGATGATAGAGATGAATTAGAGATGATAGATGATAAAGGTGACATGGAAACTAGTGAAAAAGATATCCTTGATGTATGGAGTAATTACTTTGAAAAATTGCTAAATGAAACAAGCAGCGATGAACAGCACAGTAGTAAAAAACACTCTAGACATTCAATCAGGAATATGGTTATATATTCCTGATCGAATGTATACTTGAAGTAGAAAAAAGCCATCAAAAGCCTGAAATGCGGAAAGGAATGGGAGTAGATGATATTCGACTAGAAATGCCCAAGTATGGAGGTATATAAAAGTCTTACAGTCGCTGCACAGCATAGTTCAGAAGGCCTGGACAGAGGGACGAATTCCAGATGATTGGAGTAGAGCTCTCATTAGTATCCATATATATATAAAAAGAGAAATAAAACTGAATGTGAGAATTATAGAGGTATTTCCATACTGAGTGTTCCTGGTAAGATTTATTTAAGTATACTTGACAAACGTTTGAAAAGGATTGTTGAAGGGAAGCTTAGTGAAAAACAAGCTGGATTCGGGCCAAGAGGTATCTGGATCAAATTTTCACATTTCGACAAATAGTCGAGAAATGGTGGGAATATAACAAAGATCTGTATTAAATTTTGTAGATCTGGAAGAGTTGTATGACAGAGTGCCAAGAGAGAAGCTGTTCAAAGTGCTACAGTTTTATGGTGTCAATAAGTCTTTATATTTGAGTTGTAAGTCAGTAGCTTACAAGATATAGAATTGAAGGAAGTACAATAAGATGATTTTAGGTTAAATCTGGCATCAGACAAGTATGTACATTATCTCCCTCTGTTATTTATTATCTATATGGATCACATTATGAAGCAAAGTGGTATTAAACCTGTTATCAAAATTGGAGATGTTAATCTCAGCTCTTTACTCTATGCAGATGATGTTATACTTCTAAATAAATCTGCTACAAGTCTGCAAGATTCCCTGACAAAATTGAATAACTCTTGTAATAGATATGGTATGAAGGCCATCAATAACAAGACAAAGACAATGAAAATAGGCAGAAGCATTGAAAATATCAACTGCATCTTGAATGGAGAACCTATAGAACAAGTAAAACATTTCAGTTACTTAGGCATGATTTTTAGTGAAGATGTAAATTAAATATGGAAATAGACAACAGAATCAACAAAGCTGGAATGGTAAGAAGTCAAGTGAATAAATTTATATGGAATAAGAGAGAAATTAGTCAAAACTTATATGGAATAAGAGAGAAATTAGTCAAAACTTAAATTAACTGTATACAAGACAGTATTCAAACCAATTTTAACCTATGGATCTGAGAGCTGGGTTAGAAATAAAACACTTGACCACAGATGAGAGTCCTGAGAAAAGATTAGAGGGGTGAACAGATGGCATCAGTAGCAATGTCATATTAAAAGCGAGGATATTAGGAAAGAACTTAATATTGTTAGCATCCAGGAATGTGTTAGCAGAGCTAATCTCAGGTGGTATGGTCACTTAAACAGAAAGGGAGAAGAAAAAAGATTAGCAAAACAAGTGTTCTTTGCCAGGTTTGCAGGAAAAAGACCCAGAGGAAGACCAAAATATAGGTGGATTGATACAGTAAAAAACCTTAGAAGAGAGAAATATAAGATCTGATAATATTGAAGTCTTGAGAAGTAACAGATTGATTTGCAGGAAAATTGTGGATAGAAAGTTAGTAATGGTGTAAATTTTTCATGACTTGAGGGTATATATCAGGAATTTGATGGTGATGAGATTTGAAATATGGCTTTATTCAGTCGGCTACAAACAAAACATTACCAATGCACCTGATTTGCCAAAAAGAAGTTTCTTCAAACAAATCTATGAAGCCTTCAAGACTAGAAGAACATTTGACAAAAGTTCATGCTGATAAAAAAAAGATAAGGATTTATCGTATTTTTAAGCACTTAAAAAAAAATTCTTGAAACAACCAACATTGGCAGGTATGTTTTCAGCAGCATCCAAACTAGATAATGATGATGGGTTGTGTGCCTCTTACATTTCCCTACCGATTACTCAATCAGGAAAACCACATAATGTT
The DNA here is from genome assembly GCF_054136105.1 of Typopeltis vanoorti. Classification (NCBI taxonomy): domain Eukaryota; kingdom Metazoa; phylum Arthropoda; class Arachnida; order Uropygi; family Thelyphonidae; genus Typopeltis; species Typopeltis vanoorti. The sequence continues at coordinate 49,950,107 of NC_143561.1, forward strand.
GGTGAAGAGCTAATCTTACCAGCTGTTTGTGAGTTTATACGCACTGTACTGCACAAGCCAGCCTCTGATATTATCAAGAAAATTGCTTTTAGCAATAATACAGTGCAACAAAGAATTGAGGAAATGGCTCAGGATGTTGAAAGCTCATTATGTGAGTATTTAAAAATAACCCATTCTCTATACAACTGTCTACCTTAGCAAATGTAAATTACATAAAAGAAAGAATTCTGCTGAGTTTTTTAAAGAAAAAGAAATCCCTCTGAAAAATATCTTGTCTGTTGCTACTGATGGTGCTCCAATGATGGTAAAATGCACTATTGCAGTTTTATTGCATATTTCAAGAGGTGGTGCCATGTGTATTCACTGTACACTATGATTCATCATCAACATTTAGTTGCCAAATAGCAAATACACAGGTCATTGCATTATGTAATTACAGCAGTCAACAAAATCAGGTCATTGCTTGGACAACTTTGTATTGAAAACGATGTAGAATTCGATCGCTTGCTGCTCCATACAGAAGTTTGTTGGTTATCAAAGGGTGCCTGTTTGAACTGATTTTATAAACTCTTTGACTCAGTGCTACAGTTTTTAGAAAACAGATAATTCTTTACGAGTCAACTTGATTAATTTCAAAAGTGACATAGCTTATTTTGTGACTGACTTGTTTAACAAATTTGCAGCTACAAAGAGATGAGCTGAATTTAATAAAAACAGAAGCTATTATTTCTGCATTTGTGTCAAAACTTGTCCTGTATAAACAAAACTTAGGAGGAGAATTCAGCGTTTTCCAAATCTATCAACAGTGGAAAAATGTGAAGACTTGCTCAGCTGTTGTCAGCATTTGGAGGCTTTCCATTGTGATTTCAACCAATGATTTAAAGATATTCTTGAAATGAAAATACCCGATTGGGTTTTGGATCCATTTTCAAGTACAAACACAGAAGAACTGATAGAAGTAACAATAAATGAGAAATTAAAATTCAAAAACAGGTACCAACAGTTCTGCAAAAGCAGATGCCCATACTTTATCCTGGATTGTGGGCTGTATAAAGTTTTTAATCTCATTTCCATCATATTTAGTGGAATGTGGGTTCAGTGTGGTCACTAATCTTTTAACTAAAAAAAGAAACTGACTGCAAAAAGCTGGTCATGGTGAGTTAAGAATGCTGCTGACAGATATAGAGCCAAATATCAATAAATTGGTAGCAGCACACCAGGCTCATTCTTCTCAGGGATTGTTTTTAATATTACTGATCATTATATGCTTAAAAAAAAATAAATAGAACAAGTTGGATAGAAAAGAAAACAAACATCACAGTCAGACAAGAATTATTGTATAAAAAGACAATAATAGAAAAAAACAAGAACTGAGATGGTTTGGCCACACTGTACGCAGACATACTTCCTAACGTCCTAATCAATACTTTTCCAACTGAAAAAAAAAAAAAGACCCGAAGACCAAGAATTACCTGGCTGAAATTAATAAAGAACATCTCAGGATGCAGAAGAACATATAAGGAACTTTTTCTAACGAAATGAGAAGACTGGAAGATCCTACTCAAGAGAAGACTCAACCCTTCTTAGATGGAAGAGAAGAAGATCATTATATACTATTTTATGTGTGATTTTTACACGTTAATTTATGTTTGTTTTCTTAATCTTAATAGTGTTATTAAATTCTCAGCTCCAACTTGTCCTATGTTTCTTTTTGTTGATTTCAATAAATAGTTTTAAAACTTCAGTTCTAAGGTGTCTTATTTCCAAACTAGAGTCTCTACTAGATGCCTAATAAAACGCAAATTTGTTTCTGTATCGATCTGTTTGCTTAAAACTCAAGAACAGGCTGGTCCGATTTTTTTTTTTTTTTTTTTTTTAATATGTATCAGTTAGAGCTGGTCAAGTCTTAGAAAGTAGTTTTTTTTTGGGGGGGGGGGTGAATTTTTTTGGAAAAGGGGGGCAGCAAGCCAAATAAGTTTGGGAATCACATTATGAAAGAAAGTAGCATTAAATCTAATAATATAATATTAGAATTGGAAATATCGAACTTGGCTCTTTGCTTCATGCAGGCTGATGTTGCACTCCTAAATACATCCAGTGTAAGGCTCCAGGATTCTCTACTAAATTGAATAGCTATAATAAACTTGACATGAAAATCAGCAATAAAAAGACAAAGTATGAAAATAAGTAGGAACATAGACTTCAGTTGTATTCTCAATAAAGAATAAGTACTTGTAGAACAAGTAAAACATTTCAGCTATATACAGTTTTTAGTGAAGATCGCAAATTAAATTTGGAAATATACAACAGAATAAGCAAAGCTGGTATGATAGTGGTGAGCCAGTTGAATAAATTTATATAGAATAAGATAGAAATTAGCCAAAACACTAAACTAGCAGTATATAAGACGGTTCATACCAGTTTTTGAAGTTATAGATTGGAGAGTTGGAATAGAAGTAAAGCACTTCATCAAAGATTAGAGACTACAGATATGAGTTCTTAGAAAAATTAGCAGCCTGAACAGATGGCATCAATGGCAGAATCATACTAAAAATTATTAGGAAATAACTTGACATTATGTGCATTCAAGAATGTGTGAGCCAGACTAATCTAAGGTGGCAGAGTCACTTAAATGAAATGGGAGAGGAAAGATTGTTGTTGATGCCAGGGAGAAGTGCCTTAGAAGAACAAAATGTTGGAGTACTAACAAAGTAAAAGAATAATTGGGGGGGGGGGGGATTGTTGAAAGGAGATTAATAATAATGTAAGCTCAGGAAATTGACTACTTGTATGTGGAATGTATGACTTCTGCATTATTTCAGGCTTGGTATTTTCCTGGGTTCTGTTTCTCAATATAAAGGTTGACATTGGTCTGAGTAGTAAACCTCTCCCTTAGTACATCCAAAAGGAAGTGTGCTTTGCATTATGGGATGCTAAGGCAATTGCCATGAAGATACTTCATACAGCAACTTTTGTTTGCTTACACTGGGGTAAAGGTTTAGATTTTTTTAATATAACTGATTTGGTAACAATACCAAATCAGTATTATGAAATGCTTGAAAAATTGTGATAGAGAAGTGTTTTGTGATTGTTACATTACACATTTTAATCCAGGCTTGTTTACAGTTTTAACATATAAATTGGAAAGCAAGGTTGCAAATAAGAACTGATCAAAGAATGGATACAGCACGACCTTGATACAGAAAATATTTGATAATTATCTCTTCTAGATTGCAATCTAATGTCAAAAGGATCAGCAGGAACCCTTGGCAGATATAATTTGTACACCACCTTCCAAAGCTCAGGCTGGTAGTGATGAATCCATGTTTCATCCACTGTTATGAAACAACACAAAAATTCCTCTGGATTCTGTTGAAACTTCAAGCTGTCCTTACAACAGTTCACACATTGATGCTTTTGATCCAGTGTGAGCAAACGCGGCACCCATCTTGCGGATAGTTTTCTCATATGTAAATGTTCATGTAAAATATTATGTACACGGTCATTTGAGATGCCCACTGCCTTAGTAATTTCACGTACCTTCACTCTTCTATCATCCATTACCATATCATGGATTTTTTCAAAAATTTCTGGAGTAGTGACGCCGACAGGGCATCACTTGTGCTTATATGGCCACTTCGAAAGTTACTAAACCATTCCAATCGAAGGTGCAAACATGATAATGTTTATCAAGGTTAGCTTTGGTTTCCTGAGCCGTTTTGCCTTTCAAAACGTTTAATCACTACACGAAATTCTTTCATCCATTTTTCACAAATCATGGTACTTGATCAATTCAAATGAGAACATAGAGTAATAGATCTATCTGACTGAAATTTAGTGTGTGATCCTCCAACAGTTGCCAGCAACTAAAAATAACCTTGATACGTACTGATGGTGCCATCTCTTAGATTTTTGCACAAACTTATCAAACAGCCCTTGTACTCTACAACTCTCCGTGTCTACCACTATCATCTATATGTGCCATCTACTGGCCGCCGCCACCACCACCACCACCACTACTTTTTGTCTGTAAACTGCATGTGTTCTTAAGGCCGAATTGTCTGTGTGAGGTGAAAAACCAGAATTTCTGGGCGTAAAAACCCTGCTACCTCTGTATGTATGAGATTGGATAAGTCACCTTCAGTTTAAAAAAAAAAACATGAAGATTCCTCCCATCATGACAAGAAAGGCATTTTTCAATTCGAAGGGCACAACATACTGTTCTTCTAATTGCACTATGACAGCTTTACAGTTGAAGGTGCATTAGCCAGTCTCATATGGAGTCAGGATACCACTCATTCCGTATAGGAATGAAGGGGGGGGGGGGGATCCTTAAAACCTGTACTATGCAGAGTGGAAGTAGCTGCATAGGATATTAGTTATATCTGGTATTAGGGATTCAAGTCTCTGTTGGTCTGCAGTATTCTCACTATACTTAATGAGTTCATAAATTGTTTGCGTTATTCAAATTAGGTTCTTTCTTCTAGTATGCTTTAAATGGAATCTGAATTCAATTAAAGCAGGATTTTTTTCCCTAACTATCTGATGTTCCTTTGTCTGCTCTAGGTATAGTTAGGTCACTTACTGTTACAAGCCAAATGATCAGGAATTCAATATACAGTCCTGTCCCTTATTTATGTTGTTAACTGCATTTTACATTTTATTATTATTTGGGCTACTGTGACATCTTTGTTGTTTTTGGCATCCTTTGCCTGAGACTTTAATCAGTTTTTTTTTTTTTTTTTTTTTTTTTTGAGTCATATGTGTTTTGCTATCTGAAAAACAGTGCTAAGTTTTGTTACCTGTAGACAATTCTAAATAAACCTCAACATTATTCAAGATTATTGTCCAACCATGGTCACGGTCAGAATGTAACACTATGACTCAATGTTTGGTATAGCTATTTATATATGTTGTGATAAAACATTGCAGAGCATTCTATAATGTTCAGACCAGGTGTTCAAAACAGTAGCTGCTGTAGAGCCATTGAAAGTTGTTAAAGTGGTAATTAATTGTAAGTTTTAAAACCAGTAGAATTAAGTAACCTGAAAAAGCAGCCGGAAAGAGTGTGTGGTTAGCCTAGTAGCTGTGCGCTTTGCAACCATATGCGTGGGAAAGGAGTGTCCTAGGTTCGATTCCGTTGGTGACATGAGGAGCTGAAGGATCTTCCTCAGCCATAGCCAAGTTAGCTGGTCTTGGGCATGGACAGTAGGGTTTCCCCCCCCCCCCAGTTTATCCTGGGGGTTTTCACCCCGCAAAGCAGGCAAACTGCCCTTTAGAACTCAACACTACAGACATAGGATACACCGGGGCATAGGGCTGACCACCTTATCCTGTGAACTGTTTGAGGTCTCATGATTAATAAACCCTCAACACAAGGTAAAAGAGGGAAAAAAGGAAGATGAGATCTATTCCCATCTCTCCGAAGTGTTAGGCTGTCCTACTGGACAGCTGCAAGCAAGATACGTGATGTATGCATGCTGTATGACTCATTCTTGTATTTAAATATTACTAGTTTTTTTTCTGTCTTCTCCATGAAAGAAGCTCATGACATATTGAGGAATAAATGATATTTTACTAGGTGTGAAGCCATTATTCAAAAAATATGTGTCTAACACGTCTTTAGTAAATTACAAAATGATTTAGGAACTAGCACACAAAAGTAGAGGTGGGACTGAAGATGAATTTGGAGAAGACCTAAACTAATGTATAACAACTGAACAGATAAATCAGATATACTGAAAAATGTGAATACATCTACTTAGTAAAAAGATTACAAATAATGACAGACGTGTGAAAGTGGCATAAAATGCATTTGGTTAAGAACTGTGATATCTTTAGGAATAGCCTACCTTTATGTCTAAAGACAAATTCTTACCTATGCATCAGACCTTTACTTAATTAGAGACATTCCAAATCTAGAGGCCACTCAAAAAAGCATGGCAAGATGCATGATAGGAATAATTAGTGGAAGACATCATTATCCGTATGAAAACCTTGAAATTGGCAGGCCATTCTGCTAAATCTGACAAACTGGACCCCCAGAGATACTGTAAAAAGTCTAGAGGAAATACCATCATCCAGCAATGGATTGAGAATGGTTATAAGTCATATATATATTTCTTCCAATTAAATATTGGAACTAACATTAACTTTAGCAAAGTTAGAATAAATGATTTATCTTTTGGCATGCTCATTTAGTAACAAATATATGCCAGCATACAATAACATGGTCATTTTAATGAAAAGTAATGCCTATTTTTAAATAAAACAGTTTACTTCTCTGGTCTCTCAGATGGTATTTTTTTGTGTTCTTGTGCAGTAGGGATTGTAAAAGGATGTTGGTTAGCAGTGGGCCTTGTTTTAATGATTTTGGAAGAGAGTGGAGGAATAATAGTGGCCAATTCAGCAGATCACTGTCCATGAACGTATCTGTAGAAAAGGCAGAAACTGAACATCTGTGAGAGAGAGGGACAGATCATTAATTAGATTCCCCTCTTCTGAATAGAACTGAGCAATCTTAGAGGATTTTGATCATCCTAAATATGGGAGCAGTATAATGGTGAATGCTAGTCAACTTTACACTCAATCTTTAATTCTGGATATATTTTTCTCAACATTGAACCAAATTGTAATTAAATTGAAAAAATAATTTTCAAGTTTAAGAATGCTTGCAACTGTTTAGGTTAAGGCATCTGTGGATTTATAGGCTAGATGTGAAACTGCAGAAAAAAAAAAAAATTTTTTTTTTTTTCGGTCTTAAAATATGCATATTCTGCTTGTTAGTCAGGTACCTTTTTTTTTTTTTAACATGTCAAGATGCCAAAAGGTGGTAACTTGTGTGATTCTCTAAGTTACCACTAGTAATAATTAAAAAATTTGGTCATAATTTCTTGCTACAATTTTTCTCCAATCTTCTTATATCTTTATTGATATAGGAAGATTGGAGTTTGATATTGGAAGACTTGTCTTCCAATATCAATCTCCAATCTTCCAATACATTGGATTGGAGATTGATATTGGAAGACTTGTGTGATTCTCTAAGTTACCACTAGTAATAATTAACATCCTTGATAATTGAAAAATTTGGTCATAATTTCTTGCTACAATTTTTTCTCCAATCTTCCTATATCTTTATTGATAAATTCATTTACCTTTCCTGATTTTCACCCAATGACCTGCCTGGTCTAAAGTTATGTTCTGTTAACTCGTTTTCTAATTATGCTGATTAATCAGCTATCGCTGGCATGGTTGGCCATCCAGCCAAGCCATGGGTGTTTGTCTTCCACCTTCATTCACACAAGTGAATAAACACTCTCCCAAGATGGAGTGGGTCATCATTTGAGAAGTAGGCCTTTATTCCAGCAGTCAGGAAAAGTTACAGGCTGGGAAAAAAAAAAAACCTCTATTAAATCAAAAGTAATACTACAGCAAGCTCCCTATTAACTGCATGACTGCCTATGTTGCCACATCCTTCATGCTATAGCCTGGAGTGATTCTTTGGAAATAAGTTATGCTGAAAGAGTAGATAGGATGTTTGTTCTTACACCCTACCCATATTATACATTGCCATGGAATAACAAATACAGTATGTCACTGAACCAGATGATTCTCCAGAAGCATTTTGGGTACTCCACATTGGCAGTGGATAGCATTGATATATGTCACAATTAACATCACTATGAAAACTGCTGAAACATCTTTTGTATTTAGTTACCCAATGATAGATTGTCTAATAAGATTACACTTATAAACATTTCCTAGGTATGATTTGCAGGGAGAGATTGGTCAACCTATAGTGTATTAATACTGTGTAACCTTGTGTTTTATTAAGAATTTTATATCATTTTGTTAGTAATGCTCTTCCAGTATAACTTTTTTTTTCTATTGCAGAAAACTAACAAACCATTTGACTTCACTCTTGATGAGATCTCAGTAATTTCACAAGCCCATGTTTGTGCATTTATTGAGTCACCTGAAACTTAATATGGAGTAATAATGGGTTGAAGGCTTGAGATTACAGCAGTTCTATATATATATATATTTTTTTTTTTTGAAGTTCCCTAGAGGACATTGGTGCAAGAATTTGTAGTCTTAGTGTAAATAAAAAGATTTACTTTATTTTATATTAAAATGTACTGATAGTAGTGGTATCAGTGTGTCAATTTAATCACTGAAATTGGTGAAGACTGCATGTGTTCGAGTGTTACATAAAAACATACTGCCACGAGATGAATGCATGAATACTATCATTACCCAACTTATATTATCTTATTATATCTCATCTTATCTTCCTTATACCCTCTTTTACCTTGCGGTGTCGAGGGTCCATTGATCATCGGACCTCACTCCGTTTACAGGATAAGGTGGTCAGCCTTATGCCCCGGTGTATCCTATGGCCTGTAGTGTTGAGTTCTCAAGGCCAGTTTGCCTGCTTTGCAGGATGAAAAACCCCAGAATAAACTAGGGGAAAAACCCTGCTGTCCACACCCAAGACTGGCTAACTTGGCTATGGCTGAGGAAGATCCTTCAGCTCCTCACGTCACCGACGGGAATCGAACCTAGGACACTCCATCCCCAGGCATATGGTTGCGAAGCGCATAGCCACTAGGCTAACCGCGCGGACATCCAACTTATATTATAAACTATATATTTGTAAATATGCTAATCTGTTCTAAGGACTTTATACCTAGTATATCATTTGCAAAAATATTACTACATCACATTCAGCTAAGCAAGGTCCTTCAATTTTTCATGTTTTTTAATACAAGATTTACTGAACGAAAGATTTTTTTTTTATCATTAATGTAGTAGGCATCATCCATTCCATTGAAGAACCTTGATTTATATCATTTTTGGAATCATCAACAAATTTGCTGATAGTTAACTTTTATGATGCACTCCTTTTTCAGTCACTCATAACCTGGAGGTTACCAAGTGATGCATATCCCATTTTAATGGTTTGCTCTCAGCATATGGAAGAAAGTTGTACAATGTCTGAGAATTTAGAACTTATATGCTGGAGATGAAAAGAGAATTTGATACCACTTTTGAGTCCTCACACAAGCATTTAGAATTGTTTACATTATTCTTATGGTTTACACAATGTGACTATTATATGCTGGTTGGTTTCATGTAATTTTTATGACTTATGATCAGCATACACACTCCCTGGGAAGACAGATGGTGTAACATTAGTTGGGAGAATTTTTAGCTATAAGCAAACTTGCAAACATTTTCCTCAGAAGTGCTTGAACCTGGGAAATTCAAACATGTTTAAAAGTTGTTTGAGCAGATTTTTTTTAATGCAAAAATAATCAAGCTCAAAGACATTTTTAACCTGCTTGAGATAACCTTTTCATTCTACAACTAACTTTTAGATGTGATAGAAAGAAAGAAAATAACTCGCTTCTCAACATAATCTCCCTTTACTTCAACACTTATCACATCTTTGAATTAATATTTTTCTATAACTTTGAAACAACAGTCTGTAGTTGTCTGCTAAATGGCCTAAAACTGCATCTTTCACCTCGTCATCTGCAAATTTTCTTCCTCGGTCTTTCTTCATTTTTGAGAAGAGATGGTAGTCACTGGGTGCTAGATCTGTGCTGTAGGGTGGATGTTCAATCTCCAGGAAGCATTATGATGAAGCAGGCAAACACCATGATCCAGCATTCCTTGTCTCCTTTATGGTGTTGCACAGTTTGTGCTGTATGGTGGTATTCCTTTCCTTGAAAGTCAATCAAGAGAGCCCAGCAATCCCAAAAGATTGTTGTCATGATCTTGGTAGACTTGAGTGACCTTGCCTCTTCTCAGTAGTGCTTTGCATTTGCACCATGGAGTTTATTGGGATCTTCTTTTGGAAAGAAGATCCTAATAAAGGACCATGGTTTCATCCCCAGTGACAATGAATTCCACCACTACTGATTCCCTTGGAAAAGCTAAAAACTCGCAGGAACAAGTCACACGACCCTCCTGAATTGAAGAGAGAAGTCGAGGCACCCATCTTGCACTGACCTCTGTCATGTGAAGCTTCTCATGAATGATGCGAAAGACAGTTGTTACAGAAAGCCCCAACCTTGCTGAGATTTCTTTGAGCATCTGTCATTGAGCAGTTCCTCCTCAATAAGACATTTTCCTCAGTCAAAACTGTTTAGTCCATTCCTTCATGATGGAACATGAAGGAGAAGCTTTCCCATAAACACCATCCAATCGTTGTTTGATAGCACTTGGAGATGGCCCTTCTTTGATGAAAAAACTATCACATTGCCATACTCAATTTTTAACATTAGCCACTTAGCATGCCATGTGTTAGTCAAATAAGTGCCTCCAACTGAATAATGCAGGTAGAGTTGAAACTGGTACACTAACCTCCCCATAGATGTTATGTCATGCATGGCGTTTTAAAATTGGCATGAATTTTGTATGTCGGGCAGGAAACTTTTGGAACCTTCCGTGTAGTTAGGAGATACTCTGATCAGTTTTTGATGTGGACAGAAAAATTAATTAAAAATTACAATGTTATTTCACTTTTTTTTTTAATGACATACAGAAGGTTGTAAGACCTAGAGTGCTGTATATGAAACACTTAGTGGCCTGGCATTGTAGCTCATCTCAGTCAAATAAATCTTAAGTGGTCAAAAGTGGATATCACCTCACTGGACAGGTTGCTTCATTATATTGGAAAATACATTTTTTGTTACTAAAATGAATCTCTTATATGATGTCTATTTCCAGAAAATACCCACTTATTGTGCATTCTGCTTCAAATAAATTAATCAATTATCCATTGTAAGATAATCTGAAAACTGGACACCTGAAGCATAGGCTTCTTATACGTTATATTCATCAATATCAATACTGAATATACGTCTGGAAACCTGAAGCATAGTTTGCTTCTTATATTCATCAATACTGAATATGCTGTCGAGGGTAACTGCATGTCTGACATGTATTACTGAAGCATGGACAGCACAATTATGGCAGATTGTCATTCTATTTTGTGTAGTCTGCAGCTAGGCAAGCATTTGTTAAGTTCAGATTATCTTCAGTGTGCAGTCTTCATAATGATCAAACCAGAACATTTTCTGTCAAGTATAATATGCACAGGGAGGAAAAGAGAGAGAAAAAAAAACTTGACAATTGTCTCTGATCTAGGTGGCTTTAATTTAGCCATTGTATCTCTTCCTGGATCTGGCTCCTGCTACTGAAATCAGTAAGGATTGAAACTAGTCTGGGTAGTGATCCTTATGTTTTTGCACTGATGTGTGATTAACAGCCTCTACAAGTAGACTAGTAATTAATATACTTAGTTTACCTATTCTTGGGTAAAGGATTAAATAAGAATATAATTTGTCAATTATGATATACTATAATTTTTGTTTCCCCTCCTTAAGTATAAGTGTCAATGCTCTCATTACAACACTTTTCTAAGGACAACTCACTATAACAGACCTTTCCATTCCTTAGGTCCTTAAAAATTCGATGTAGTTAAAACTGCCAACATGGTAGTTATATATGTGAAAAAAGTCTTGCTCAACAGTATGATGGTTTAAACCATCTAGTATTGGACGTGCATGGTTCTAAAAATTACATAACGTTGATAATTTCTACAGCAAAATTTGTATTAGAATACCAGCCACATTAGTGTAATCTGATTACAAATATACAATATTTCAAAATAAGTGAACTGAAAAGTTACAACTAGAAATAACTGACAGAAGAAAGCCAGTTGATCAGCCTGATTTTACTTTGTTTCTTGAATCCGGTTAATGTGTCACTGTCATTTCTGAAGGGGGGAGAAAAAAAAGTAGACTGGCAGCATTATTTATTTTTCTATACAGTTTTACACAGACTCTTGAACTGGTGGTTCATAACCCTCTGGTCTGTCTACTTCCATACCTTCTTCCACATTTGCTGCACTTGTAGTTTTACCTGAACCTTCTCCATGAAGTTCCAAAAGTTTTCCCACTAAGAAAATAAAACAAGTGTTATAAAGAATTAATATAAAAATATAAGACGTGCTGTGGAAAACATAACACAATCACCATAATCCTGAAATGTAAATAGAAAAATATTATAACTGAGAACTTTTATTGTTAAAAGACGATAAGATGTAATGATTACAAATACAAAGAGCCAACAAGTTTCACTAGCCACTGTCTAGCATTTTCAAGGCTGTATACTGGTGTGAAAACAAATGCATCAGGTTACATGAAAACATACACTTTAGTAACTGTTAGGCCGTTACATTTGATAATTCGTGTTTGATGGCGTGCATGCATTCAAATGCTTCAGTCAGAATCTGGTACATGACCATGTGTTGTGTAGTTTTTCACATATTGTAGTTCTGTTGAGCTGAGAGAATTGATGAGATATTTCCATGTCTTTAAGAATAGCACCTTGATTTCTATTTGAAAGTTCTGTGTCTGTAGTCATTCTCGATGTAAGGCATAGAACTGTTTTTCCAATCAATAATGTGATTTGATGTTGAGAAATGATGAGCTAAACCAGATGTGATGATTCTATTGTGATTGACATCCCCCACGTGTTCCTTCTGTCTTATTTCAAAACTTCTAGGTCTGTCCAATGTAAGAAAGGCCACAAGTGCATGGAATTTCATATACTCCAGGAAATTTGAAGAAAGGTATATGTAGGTGGATTAATGAAGTTAACAGAGCTTAAGAAGACAGTAATCTATTTTATATAAGCAGCAGGAAACACGAGGGAAAAAAAGGCTAACAAAGGATCAAAAATAGATGCAGGGTGATCACAATTAAAGTATCCCTGTTTAAGGCCTTGTTGAGCACCACAGGGAAGCTATATCAAAGAGGAGAACATAGTTCCAAAATTCATCACCAGGGACACTATATGATGTACCAAATGTAGATGTAGTAATTTGTGTGTGTAAGGAGAAAAGCAACACAAATGTAACATTTTATTCACTTCTGCTATGCATTTGTGAGCTGCACAATGTACTGCCCTTCCTGGTATGCTACAAACAGCATCCTTCAACATCAGAATACAGCTGGTCAAGACTGATGTTGCACACATGCTGTTTTTCAACACTGGTAAATTATCAGATGATAAACCCTGTCTTTAAAAATCTCCAGAGCCAGAAGTCACAAGGAACCAGATCAGGTGAACAAGGTAGCTATGCAGTGGAAAATACAGCTGATCACTCTGGCTTCTTGATGAAATGTTCTTGAAGCTCTTGTACAGCCCCATCCTGAAAATGACTGAATCCATGCACAAGTGCTACTGTTTATCATATTGCGATACCTCAAACTGGGAAGTTTGGAATTGCATGTGAAACAAGAACTCCATTTTCAATCTGCTCAGCACCTGGGTCTGGCAACTTATGGCTACCACCAATTGCATCTCTTATGCATAAGCTAGTTAAATCGGCATTGTCATGAAGAAAGAGGTCCTCAATCATATTTCTGGCAAGCAGAACTCTATGAATGAGTTTATTCAACTTCTGTAATGTCTCCAAGTAATAGTGTTCTGAAACTGATTATGGCACCTACCTCCAAAAAGTTCATGAATATCCTGTGACTTCAATTTCACTCATCCTTAAATACTTTGGTATCTTTAGATACTGTAGTACCTGACTCAAACTACTGCTCATGTCAACAATATCGTTTCCATACCTTTTTTTCAAACAGGTATGAATTTCCATTGGACTCGCATCTTCGACAGTAAGGAATTCAATCATTATTTGCTGCTTTGAATGCATCTATAACAGATGCCATTTTGAATTACTCAAGTGTTGCACTCTTGTGACCGATCGCAATACCACTCAGTGACATGTCAGGCTTTTTGCCTCACTTGAATTAAAAAACAGGACAAACTGCTTTCATACACTAGCCTGGTTGGCTGAGTGGTTAGTGTACTTGCTCTCCAAACAGGTCATGGATTCGAATGGCAGGATTTCAATTAGACATCCATGGGCATGGATGTTAGTAATTGTCTTTAGGTGGGAGATGAATTTCGTTGCCCAGTGTGAGACTATGGCCTAAAAAAAAGTTCTATGTTCCGTCTCTAGAGCAGGGTTCCTGGACCATGTAAAAAATAAATAAATTACAATATATATATATATATATATATATATATATATAAAATTGGAGAGGCATAGGGCTAACCACCTTATCTTCAATACAGCAGTGGTCAAATGTAGAAAAATCCTCAAAGACCACAGAGTAAGAGAAGGGAAGGAATAATAAGATATAATTGATAAAAAATGGCACAAAAATTCTTACACCCCGTCCATGGTACAAAATGAATATAGGTTAAAAATAATCAAAAAACAACATCCTTCATATGATATGCAATGATGTTTTAAAAAAAGTAATACATCCCATGTGAAAGTACATTGTGAAGTGGGTAGGTTTGAATGGGTGAAGAGAGCTTTTGCATCATATTTTCTCATATAACCATGAAATGGCATCATCTTGCAACTAGACCATCAGTTGCAAAATGGTGAAGACTACTCGAAAATATGGCCATATGTAGATGTCTGATTTTTACTTGTTAAGGATATCACCTTAACAAAGAATTTACTACCAGTTGATAGAAATGTACTGACTAAGGTAATGTGCACAACACCCATGACTTCTTTATGCAAAAAACAAAAAAAAAGAAAAGAAAAAAAGAATCTGAGCAGTGTCACCAGACCAGCAAAGATCGTGATAATACTCAGTACTGAAAAATGCACTGGATGAATTATGGGCAATCAATTGCTGTATGAAGGTGTACTATATGAAGTCAAATGCACTGTAAGTGATTATGATACTTAGGACTAGGAGGTTCTAAATTATGTGCAATCATCTTCATCATCAAATTCCTGCCATGTACTCTCAAGGGGTGTACAGGATATGATAGTACTACATGAAAAAATTACATCATTACTAACTTCCTATCTACAATTTTCCTCCAAATCAGTCTGTTACTTGTCAAGACTCCAACATTATCAGATCTTATATTTCTATCGTCTAAGGCACTTTGTACCTTATCAATCCACCTATATCTTGGTCTTCCTCTGGGTCGTTTTCCTGCCAACCTGGCAGAGAACTCTTGTTTTGCTAATCTTTCCTCTCCCATTCTATTTAAGTGACCATACCACCTGAGATTAGCTCTGCTAATGCATTCCTGGATGCTGACAATGTCAAGTTCTTTCCTAATATCCTCATTTTTAATATGATATTGCCATTGATGCCATCTGTTCACGCCGCTAATCTTTCTCAGGACTCTCATATCTGCGGTCTCTAGTCTTTGGTCAAGTGTTTTACTTCTGACCCAGCTCTCAGATCCATAAGTTAAAACTGGTTTGAACACTGTCTTGTATACAGCTAATTTAGTGTTCCGACTAATTTCTCTCTTATTCCATATGAATTTATTCAATTGACTTCCCACCATACCAGCTTTGCTGATTCTGTTGTCTATTTCTATATTTAATTTACCATCTTCAGTAAAAATTGTGCCTAAGTAGCTGAAATGTTTTACTTGTTTCATAGGTTCTCCATTCACAACACAGTTGACATTTTCAATGATTCTGCCTATTTTCATTGTCTTTTTATTGCTGACCTTCATACCATATCTATTACAACAGCTATTCAATTTAGTCAGAGAATCTTGCAGACTTGTAGCGGATTTATTTAGAAGTATAACATCATCCGCATAAAGCAAAGAGCTGACATCAACATCTCCAATTTTGATATCAGGTTTAATACCACATTCCTTCATAATGTGATCCATATAGATAATGAATAACAGAGGGGATAATGTACATCCTTGTCTCACACCAGATTTAACATTAAACCATCTTCCTGTACTTCCTTCAATTCTAACTGCTGACTTATAACTCAAATAAAGACTAAGTATTGCTTGATATAATGCCCCATTGACACCATATAACTGCAGCATATTGAATAGCTTCTCTCTTGGCACTTTGTCATATGCCTTTTCCAAATTGACAAAACTTAAATACAGATCTTTGTTATATTCCCATGCTTTCTCGACTATTTGTCGTAAAGTGAAGATCTGATCCTGACAGCCTCTATTTGGCCTCAATCCAGCTTGTTCTTCACCAAGCTTTTCTTCCACAATTCTTCTCAACGTTTCTCAAGTATACTTGCACAGATCTTGCCAGGAACACTCAGTAGGGAAATACCTCTGTAATTCTCACATTCAGTTTTATTTCCCTTTTTATATATGGGTACTATGAGAGCTCTACTCCAATCATCGGGAATTCGTCCC